>NW_028145857.1:0-22500 GCF_977016875.1 Pavona decussata | reverse complement strand
TATCCCCTTTCATGAGAACAGTACTCTCTTCGAAATTAAAAGATGGGAAAGACAGATCAGTTTCTTGGTGAGAAATGTCATCATACAGGAATTGTGCCCTATTCTCGGAAGCAATAGCCGTATCTGCACGTGAAGGTTGCTCCATACTCTTCTGAATGGAGTCCACACGACTGCTTGATTCCGTATAATTTCCACTCAAGTCTTTCGTTATTTCAGCTTTTGTTCTTCGTCTACTCTTCTCTTTTGGCTGCTCTCCAGACATGGTCCTGATTTGTGCTCAACTGCTCCAAACAAGCAACCGGCTGATGAGATCTTAAGGAACTTTTTGTGCTTTTTTTTTTCTATTTGATGCAATTCAATCGATCAGGACAAAGCGACTTTTGTGTTGTGTTACAGTGATTTCAAATCACCAAAGAATTGAAATACGTATGTGTAAGTGATACCAGTAACTCAAAATCCTCCAATCAGTATGCAGTAACCGATAGCTAGCCTACAAACGGTAAGGGGGGATTTTCAGTTACTTCGCCGTTGCATTTAAAGGTGTGCTAACATAGCTACTTCGTGAGAGATTATTTTGCCAAATATCGTCAGCTTCTAACATCTAATTCTACCTAAAAATGAGTGCCAGTCTATCTGCCAGTGTTCTGTGGATCGAAGAGGATCAGCATTCAGTTGTGCCAGCAACGGACATCATGGGTACAGATATCAAAGAAGGAGAAGTGGCAACGGTAGCTTGGCGCACCGTAAAGAGTAAGAAAATACATACTTCGTGGTTCCAGGCCAAGATGCTTAAGTACTCTGGTAAGTTTTGTAATATATCTTAGTATCATTCACATATAGTCAGACTCGGAAAACCGAATACCTTGATATCTATGGGAAAATGTAATTGAAAATGTAGTTAGGCGGGAAAATTACCTGAGTTTCAAACTTTATTAAAAAGCTTCTTCTTATGGTCCTTACAGCTGATATTCTGATATTTGGAACATACATTATATAAAACACTAATATTTTAAACGCTTGCTACATTTTTATTTGAAATGTAAACCGAAATGTATGATATTATTAATCTTGTATATATTTATAAAGCGCGACCTCAGTGAAGCCATGCTGGCATAATTTATGCAACGCTTTCGTGACTGGATATCTGAAAATACCATGTGTCACTCTGATCGATACGTCGCGTGCGCGTGGGTTCCGTAAGGCGTCACGACAAACTTCAAAATCACGCATATCAAAAAAAAAGCCGCTCATAATTTAAAGAATAGCTATATATAAAGCCAACTCTCTCGAAGCCGACAACTGGGAGGGACAGAATTCATGTGAATTTTCAGGGACCAAAATGGTAGATTTGCTTCCACGCTTTTCACGCAATATAAAAATAGCCTGGATAAAGCACTGATTCATGTATTTGCCTCAATCTGTCAGATGTGTATGTCGGAAGCTGTGGTCATGATTTGCTATTTTGAGTGACGTGATATCAATTACCACCAGTGAGTCAAGTGAGCAATAATTTGTGACTTCAAGTGAACACGACACTTTGCATTGGCGTAATTATTCTCATTTAATTATTTTATTTAGAAAACGAAGAAGAACTCCACCTGCTCTGTGACAAATACGCAGAAAATAAGGAAAACGAGGCCATAGATAAGCCAAGACAGCGAAAAAAGACTCCCAAGGGGCAGGAGCTCCAAGATGAAAATGGAACTGACCCAAATGAAGAATCGGTGTCAAATCGAGGCAAAAAAAAAAAAAAAACAAGCGGAAGGAAAGCAAGAAGAACGACCAGTCGGCTCCTGCCACCTAAAAGCCAAAAAAGAGTACGGCCCAGGTGGAAAATGATAAATCGACGCCAAATCCGGTCCAAAATAGCAAGCGGAAGGAAAGCGAGGACAACCAGTCGACTCCTGCCGCCAAAAAAACAGAAAAAAAAGTACGGCCCTAGCGGAAAAAAAAAGATTGAGTCAGCGAATGTGGAGGCCGCTCAACTGAGGGCAAAAACAGTTTTTAATGCTGTAAGTGCAAAACCTGCGGTTGTCGTTGATCTTTCCACCGACACCGACAAGCCACCGGTCGTCAATATCCCGGTACCAAAAAGCAGCAACGACAAACCAATTCCACCGCCACAAGCTGGAACAAACTCATTACTGAATTCACCACAGAGCAAACCAAATTCACACATTAACATTACGCCTCAAACATCACCAACCCACACTAGTCCACCTAAGGCAAGCTCAACACACCTGTCCACAAACCCACGTGCACTCCCACACGACCATATCACCAATACGTGAGACCGCCCCTATTTCATCATACATGGGCCTTCTATCTGACCAGGTGGACCCACCCCGTGACAGTTTAGCAAACGTATTAGGGGGAGCGATTCGGAAATTGTATGATGTGGATGAACCTCAAAGACTCAATGGAAACTTTGCAGCAAAGCCCCTACCCGAATCTGCAGCGTGTTCAAACTGTGCCATTTACAAGTTAAGGAATGAGGAACTCCAGGCCCAGTTGGAGGAGCTCAAACAAAAGTGTTCAGGTAATCTCTTTAGTTCATCGCCTCCATCAAGAATAATTTGCTCTTGCAAATCAGACAAATCAATCTTGGAAGGCTCACTTTACTGACAATTGTTTTCTCGGGCATCACAACGGTGTTTAACATAGCGATTTGTTTTGAGGTGGGTATTTCTGTCTATGTCCATTTTGATTAAAAACTAAACCTAACAAAAACAAACTAAAAGTTAACTTTAACTTGATGACATGTCTGAACGACCTGAATTGTTTATTGGTTCAAAATAAACCTTTGCGTGGCACCACATAAAATATTCTGGCCGGTATATTTCTCATCTAACATTGTTATTGTTTGCAGTTTTTCTTTCTGCGCCGATGCAAGTTGTGGGTTACCTTTAAAAACTCACAGAGTGCCTCTCCACTTCAAACGAGGTATGCACTACTTCATGATAATTATCTCGCTACTGAAGATTATTTTTGCCACAACTTAATTTCGCTATTTTGACAAGGTGATATTTCACGACACTAAATTTTCGCGAATTTGTAGAACTTTTTTAACTTAACTTCTTCAATACAGCCACTTTTTGTTTTTGCGACATCAAACTTTTAATAATTAATTTTTATTACTATAATAAGGTAGTTGGTCTCTACAATTTCTTCGCATATATTCTCATGTCAGCTTTGTTACATGGGAGACCAGGTTACACATACAATTCCCAGATGCATGACTTTCTCAGTTAACTATAGATCTTTGTTGCTGTTATTGGGATTGAAATTTGGTTCCAAAGTGAACAAAATTACTGAAGCATTCCCATAGTAATAGTATCAGCCAGTTATATTGTAACATCTGAATATGTTATTATTGTTTAATAAACTAGGAAGACGAATTAACATTGAGCCCAATGGGCGAAGTCGCAAATGACACATCATATTTGAAGAAGACATCAAAGTCAGTTAATATGGTATGTAAGCGGAGCTCTTGCGCGCGCCGCAGGCGCGCGCAGCGGAACCCCATAGCTAAGAGAATCTGGTAACCCGTGAATGCGAGAAATTTTGGTTTGGTTATGACGTCACTTTTGTCCACCCGTACGTCCGTCCGACCGTACGCAGCGGTTATTTCGCCCTTAAGTCGCCCAATGGTGTATCGCCCGGACTCACGTCGATTACCGCGATGTTTAAAATAATAAAATGGAAAACTTACATTAGAAATAATAGCTAAAATAGATATAAAACCTACACGATAAAACGAGCGGAGGTACAATCAGTAAAAATTGTACAAACAAACTAAAAGAGGTCCTTACGTTGAGGTGCCGAGCGTCTCCGAGATGTTAGGGATTTACCTACAAGATGATTGATTATGATTTCAAATCAAATAGCTGGTATGTCGATTTGTAACAAATATTATTTAATTGATTTACTTTTGTTTGCGGGAAATTTTACCGCGAAGTGAAAACTTAGAACTTATTATGAAATCCATATGGAATTTTCGTCGTGCGGTGTATTTTCGTCGACGCAAGTTCATTCGGAAAGTACCACAATACTGAATAATACCACAATAAGTACCACAGGAAGACTCAGATTTTGTGAAGCAGTGCTGCGATCGTGCTGCGACCCTAGCCTTGTTTGTTTACCGGGAAGTTGCTTTTAAGAAATACACAAAGACATTTTGAAGACAACAAAATATAAAGTTAAGTCAAGTTATGTAACCGACAGCGGGAGAAGCAGCAAGACGACTAGCAGCGAGAGAAACAAATCGACTTGCACATCATCAGAATTTTGAAGTGAAACCATCTTACTTCAACCCGGCGCGAGGAATCGTTGAATTTTTCCGTTTGAAGTGAAACGTTTCGCTCACTTGATGTTGTAAAACGAACGGAAAATCAGGAATTGGAATAAAAGGACTGGTTATTCTCAGAAGAGGCGAGTATATCCATGTGATTTTGTTGACAAAACTTTGCTTGTTTGTTGTCTTGCAAGAACTTGTTGTTTTGCGCGCAGTGTTGACACGCTAAATACTGCAACAGAATGCTGTTGAGATCACTTTTTTCGGTCCATGTTCATTATTTCCCTTGGAGTTTTATTTTCTAATCTACTCCAAATCTTGCCCTCCAACAGCGGGAGAAAGAGTATAAATACGACTCGCGGCTGGCGGGAGAGGACGTGGCATTAAAACAGCAACCGAATCTTGAAGTGAATTAACTCATTTTACTCCGATCCGGCTTGGCGAAACGTTGGATTTTTCCTCTTGAAGTGGAACGTTTCGCTCAATTAACGTTGTAAAACGAACGAAAAAATCAGCAGTGGAATGAAAGGACTGGTTATTCTCAGAAGAGGCGAGTATACCCATGTGATTTTGTTGACAAATCTTTGCTGGTTTGCAAGTTATTGATTTCTTGCACTGTTGACAAAATACTGCTAACTTAATTTAGAGCATTCTTTTTAGCTCATTGAACACAAATACTTAAAAGAATAGGATATAACGGCAAAGATTTAGATGTGTGAGTATTCTTGACTGAACGTCTTTTCAAAGAAAGCGAAGAGTGATTTCATTTTCATCAATATAATTAGCTTACACAAAATATTTATTCGCTTGTTTGTGCAAATTTTTTAAAGATCGTTGTTTAGTTTATTTCTGCACTGATTGCTATATACCGGTATATATACAAGTTCGCATCGAAAAAAAAACAATAACGACAGAAAAAATAAATATCAATAGGAAGCTATAGGAGGAAGTATCCGTCCTGAATATTTACCTTCAGTGTACATACATTTATTATTTTGATACTTGATTTTGGACCCCCACTCACATAATCATGTAGCTTAGAATGCCTCTTTTACTGAAATGGGTTTTTGGCTTCAAAAGGATACCTTCCACTACCTTGTATAACAGGTAGTATATTTATTCACATGAAGCCAAGTATAATTTAAAGTTTAATTTGGAAGCGGCAGTGTATTTTACAGAATGCTAAATGCTGAATTCATAAAAGTCTTTTTATGGAATGGCTGCCATAACAACAACTTAAAGCTAACTGTCTGCCAGTATAACCTTAGACAGTAAAGGGAAGTGCTTAGACCTAAATAACTTCATTTGTTGCTTAAAGGGGAAGTATCATGGGGTTTAAATGACCTCTTTTCTTAAAAATGGTGAAATAACACCTTCAATTTGTTACAAAATAATTCTAGAACTATAAGAGGAAAAAAATCAACTCAATTCTTGACAGGAACGACTCGTGATTTGTTATAGCAGATTTTTGAAACAAAAATACGAGAACTTGAAAAACGTTAGCCTAATATTTTTCAAGTTTCAATCCACTGCGACCTACTCTGTCCCTGGCCAGAGGCACTAATCGACAGTTTTCATGCACTGGGGTGATAATTTATAACAAACCTAGACAGCTATTTTTTTTATTGTTTCTGTTGTCAGATAAACATTTTGGGGTTTTGAAATTACATCAAATTTTGTGTTACTTCCGCTTTAATGGTAATCTGTCATAGGTAGCATAAGATGCAACATTTGGCATTCAGCAAAATACCCCTGCCAGTTAAGCAACAAAAAATATTATTAAGGTCTAAGCACTTTTCTTTACTATCTAGGGTTAAGCAATTCACCGATTTAACGCAAGGTATGTGGCACTCCGTCCACTTCTAGTGCTGCACCTTTTCTTCGCCGGCAATGGTCAAGTTCACACTCGCTATCATCACTCTCACTCTCACTAAACATGCCCTCACTTTCACTACACCATGTTTTGCCCACAAGAACAATGTCGTCTCCATCACTTTTGTGATCATCATCGTCAGATGTGTGTTTGTTAGCTTGTAAAAGACGCTGGCCTGGTACTTTCATTGTCGCTGTAATGTCTGTCCCCTTGCTTCTTGAAGTTGACTGGTTATTAGCACAATGTTTCATTTCTCATTTTTTTCTTGTATGGAAGGGAGTGTTTTTCAAGTAAATGTCAAGTTCAAAAACATAAAGAGATTTTAACCCTGTAGACAATAGTAGTAACTCTTTCCAATTGTAATCCTTGTTCTCGATTTCGTCGGTTCTCGACGGTTGCTTGATTTCGCAAATCTTTGAAGAAATGGAGATGATTTAATTGGTCCAGGTATATTTTAACTAGCTCCTCAGAAGCCACAAAGGTACAGTCTATAGAAGAAAAGTCTGTAATTTCTTTCACTTCGTTCAGCTTTCCTTTATTGAATGATTTTTTTTATTTGCGCTCTTTAATTTGTACCTTAATTTTTCTTTATCCGAGAAAGGGCGTGGAATTCTGCACATCATGGAGCCAGCCAACCACTTTTTGCATGAAGCGCACTGCTACTTTTTCTTAACCTTGTAGGACTATCTTTGACAAATTCCATGTAGAACTCTCCAACATCATGGTAATCATTTATCTGGTCACAAATTCAAGCAAAATAATATTATGGCCAGGGACATGTTTTTTTCTGAACTTTCTTATGCCTTCATGAAATTATGATTAGCTGGCTACTGTTGAAAAAAAAAATACGTCCTCCCTCTGTTACAAATGCCCTTACGTAATCTGACAGAACAGGTGCATCTTCAATGTGCAATGCTATGTCATGACCTATCCTCCATGCATTTCTCTTTATTCTTTATCTTTGCAATTTTCATAGTAATATAGTCACTGAGCCATCTTCTAAATTTCTTCGTCTTATAAATTTGTCATGAAAAATTTTCCCATTTTATAGAACTGCTATCGATAATGGCTAGCATCTCCAACTGCAGAATTAGTTCTTTCAGCTTCCCCCTGGCCACTGTCTTCATGTGCTCGATGTATCCTGTTCCGTTAATCATTTCGGTATCTTGGAACCTGACTTCATCAAACATTATCTTAATTAACTACTGCATCCTAAATACTGTACATGCAGTATTTATGATATAGATCACATTAAAAAATGGCTACGATTGTATTCATCTCCAAAAAAATTGATTTTTAAAGAGAATCTATTGTTATGTTTAAAGAGAGTATACAGTTACAATCAATTTATATGATGACTGAACATTTTTTTCAAAAAAGAAGGTAGGGGGCTAGGTCAATGTAACTATTTGCATGGAATATTAGAATGATTCTTTGGCAAAGAAAACAACAGCTATTAATATAAATGTGGTTTATAACATAAAACCACTGCATTCTCTATGCAGTGAATGTCAGCCTTCAGAGGAGGTTGGACACGGTTCGAAAGGCATTGTTGTTGGTCGCATTAGCGAATCACGAACGCTCTTTTATCGTGGTCATGAAATCAGCATGGCGGGCTTTTAGGAAGAAGTGGTCAGCCCTTATACCATCTTAATTGTTAGTAAAGGATTTTTGAAAGTGAAATTTATTAGTTAATTAAAATGCAAATGTCATTAAATGTTAAGACTCCAGAAATGCTTGTATTTTCTATTTTAGAGGAGGTTTTAAAGTTAAAAGGGGTGATAGGGGGGAGTGGGCATGGTATTTTACCATGATTTGGAGGTAGCCCATGAAGGGGGGGAGGGGAACAGAAAAAAAATATTAATTTTAGAACATCATCGGGTGGGGGGGGGGGGGGGGGGGGCCTTCAGAAATAATGAACATTCTCTCAGGACTATTTTAAGATCTGCCACTGCCTGGGCACAAAAGCCATGCACAGAGGATGTAACCTTTTTTGGTAGATTAAGACCTTGTGTTTTAGCCGTAACAAAGAATAAATTGATGTAAGCTCGTTATTTGCCATCACAGATCATGACAGATGTGATGAAAACACTGTATGGCTCAAGAATCACTTTGTTAATGGAAGTTTTTGTTGAGGCAGTTCATAAACTTGTAAATTATGTATTCTTGTTTGAAAGTTCTGTGCACTTTTCCCATCAAGGGATAGATCCAGTTGTGTATTAAATTTCTTACCTTTTTATGAATGGTTATGATGGCAGGAACCAAATAGAATAGGCACTTACTGATGTAACATTTTTCTTCAGCACTAAAGATTTTAATTAGTTGGCAAGGTAGGGCTATTGCTCTAGCATGGTGTGTACAACAGAGATTGGCCACTGGTTGCCTGTGCCAAGCTGTGTTTATAAGCAACAGAGAACTGTCACTCGATTATATTCTTATAACTATTCAATTGATAAATCGAGGCTTGACAAAAATATGTTGAACAAGGGGCATTCCCTGTAAACGTTTCCCATCACTCACCAATAACCTGGAGAGTGGATGGCTGATATTCAGGCCATGTTTAATGCAACCAGACCCTGACTTCTGTTGATAACTGTGATTACAGATAAAAGGTCAAACTTCTTAGCCATCTCTTTTAATGAAAAGAAAACTTTCAAACATGGTAGCGAGTAATGAATTATGAAAATTATTATGTGTAGGTATTAATTTTTACAAGGCAATCTCAGCTATTTGAACCCTTAATTTTTGGACACTCCTGATTCTTTGAACAAATAGTGGTTCATTCTCTTGAATTTGCTTCAGTCAAATTTTTACCTCCTATTTTTTGAACAAAATTCTGTTTCCCTTGCAGGTTAAAAACAATTGGTATTCCACTGTAGTAATTCAGATATCATTATTATACAAAAGTAACTACCGGTATACTCCAAGTTAACTGTTAAATTCTGGTACTTACTTTGTACTTTGTACTTACTTACTTATTGTACTTACCTACAATAACTATCTATTTTTCATGGGTTTTGTGACGTCAGTGACCAGTGCTACAGTTTTCTACACCTTATCACATAGTCTAGTATACCTTTCTCAGTAACATAAGGAAAAACACTAATATTATTTTCCTTTTCCATTCTGTCTACTGTGTTTACATGTGTATGTAAAATCTTCTATATTTATATAAGGACAGTTTAAGGTAACCGAATACAGGTTTTGCGCGCGCTTTGCAGATTCTGTTAGTGATGCTATTAAGCGCACGCTACGGTTGTTGTACGCTAATACGGCGGTCGATAAAGTGATCTCTCAATTTCACATGAATTGGTAATAAAGTTAAGTTTTGATCTTAAATAACTAAGTTTCTCATTTCTGGACACTTTTTCTTTTCTTTCCGAGCAAAAAAATTCATTCACTAAGACATTATGCATGCTTTCATCTTTGCCACGAAACCCAATTAAGGCCACGCATGCGCATTAGACCAAAAAATTGTGAGTGGTTGTTTTCGTGGAAATGAACTGTTTTCTAAGGAACTGCTCATTAGAATTTCGTGACATTTGGCATGAAAATAGTTCCCTAAAAGCGTAACTCGTCTACAAAGAGAAACTTAAATCTAACAGAGGGTTTAAATGTAAAATCGATATTTACAGGAGATCTCTCTGTTAAAATTACATGAAAGTAGTGCAACTGTGTCA
Organism: Pavona decussata; assembly: GCF_977016875.1. Lineage (NCBI taxonomy): Eukaryota > Metazoa > Cnidaria > Anthozoa > Scleractinia > Agariciidae > Pavona > Pavona decussata. The sequence continues at coordinate 12,653 of NW_028145857.1, read as the reverse complement.
GTGTTTTGTGAGTTTTTCCAAATACAAAAAATGGAAAAAATCTAATGAATACATTTTCTAAAATTAAAGGAAACCTTTTATTTATGGACGTTTAATATTTCTCTGCGTTGCCATGGAAACGGTACTAAGCTCAACAAGACGTACGAAAATACATTCCTTCTTAGTTAGTCTTACCCCATACCAATTTTGGGCGTCCAGAGGTACATAGTTTCCAAATAACGTCTTTTAACACCTGTACACTAAAAAACCGTATTCGGCCACCTTAAGCCACTGATTGTTTTGAAGAAGGAAGTAATAAAATGCTTTTAATTTGCAATATTTCAAGCAAAATGTTAGCTGTACATCATTTTGTGAATAGAGAAGAGGGCTATCATATGCACACTCAACTCTCTTTAAGCTGTCTTGCACCTTCCAATTTTTTTTTTCTTAGAAAAACCAGATGATAAAAAGTAAAGAAAGGAATATTCTTACAAAGTGTTTATTAAATGATACATGGTAGGTATCCTGCTGTGTAAAAATGAATGGGACTTCTCAGATGAGGTGCTATCCATAAGCTGGAGTGGTGTCTGAGGTTGCAGCGGTGTAGTGTTTAGCAGTCTAATGACTTCTTCAATTAGGATTTTGCTTGTAAGGACAAAAGGTTAATAGGTTGAAGCAAGGCCTGTACTTGAATTGAAAAACTAGAGAATAAAATCTGCAGTGTAAATTTTTGTGACGAAGAAAACCGCTTAATTTTCTCCTCAGTATTACATCAGTAACGAGATGTGGTCCATGCAAGGTAAAGTAAAACTCTTTGACTTTGACAGGATTCAAACCCATTACCCCAGGATTTGGATCACTGATGGACCAAATGTACTCACTCTAGGGCAATGCAAAATTTAATTGGTTTCCTTCTCACACAGAAATTTACACTCCAGAGATAATTATCTGATTTCCCAGCTGTATAATCAGCACTGCACAGCACAAAATTACATTATCCCTAGTTAATTGTTGTTTTATTTCTTTACTTTACTCCAAGTAAACTCTCATGTAGCAACGTGTAAAAAAAAAAAAAAACTGCTGAGGATAACTGACCCCATAACTGCCCGATGCGTTTTTTCGGTAGATATTTTTACAGGGACAGTTGAGGATTTAATTACCCAAGTGTTATTTAATTTAATGTCAAACAATTTGCTTACTTCTAAAACCAGGTACAGATGGCTAGGGACAGCAAAAACATTTTTTTTCCTGTTGAATAAATTATTAGACTTACAAAATTGATTGCATTCAACAATTACATGGAAAGAACGCACTCCTAACACAGATTGGAGTCGAGATTTATTGGGACGACCAACCTTGATTGCGATGAATGAAAGGATCTTGGGACATGAATCTGGCACCCCCTGCCGATTTTGTAGGGGGAGATAATATCATCACCAACTTGGCAAAGGAGGAAGAACCTAGGATCAAGGTCAACAAATGCACTCTCTAAATAAATCCAGTTTTGATTATTACTAGTTTTCATATATAAAAAGCAGCAAAAGGCACAAGTGATTGTCATGTTGACTTTGCAATATCAAGAATAAGAGGCAGACAATTGCAATTACTGCTGTGGTTTCCCTTAACAAAACAGTACCACTTTGCACTCTCAAAACAAAAGAATTAATGTGATTGACAGGAAATTATGAAAGGTTCATGTTTTTCCTATCCCTTGACTCTCTAGTAAATCAATATCAAAGGCATGGAACTGAACACCTGGTTTAAGTTTATACAAAAACCAAAATAAACAACTTTATGTCTACAAGAATAGCTATCAACCTGGGAAAAACAGAAATTTTTAAAATGAGCTTTTTAATCTAATTTATTTAATTAATCAGCAACAAGTACAGTACAGTATTTTAAAGAAAATAGAAAAATGACACAAAGCTAACTTGACTTGAAATATATATCCTGTATTCAAACATCTCCAATGTGCTTCTCCCCCAAAAAGAACCTAAACATCAACAAAAAAAATCACTCAATTTGACTAGAAAACGATGAAATTTAAAATATTTTGCAAATCCCCATGATTAATTACTCTTTAATAATTGGTCCGCAGTTTGAATATTATGTTATCTAACCGACCACATATGAATTCATATAACGACACTGGCCTACTATTGTCCGTATTTGCTAGCAATTTTAACATTATCTTGATTCAACATCAAAGGTTTCTTTTAGAAAATTGCTCCCTCTAGTACCAAGGTGTGCATTAACACATAAGTTGACAAAGATTTGAAGTTAGTCCTTACCTCCTAGATTAACAGAGCAGTCGGACCTTTTGTCTTTCGTCGACACAGCAAAACCCCTTCTACTTTTGACATTTATCACACTAAAAATTTTCGTTCAACCCGAAAAATCTGCTACAGAACGGAACATTTTTCACACAGTCACGCAGGAAAAATAAGATGAGGCGTAGGAATTTAGTTCGATCGCCTCCAAATTTGAAAACTTCTGCAAAGTTTCCTGGCGCTTAAAAAGATCCTTCATCCACCACGCTGATTACATGCACCATCCTAATACAGGAAGACGTCTAAACACTATCTATTTTTATCCAAATCTCTAGAACAAAGCAAAGACAACTAAATTTTCCTATTCGCGGCCGCCATATTTGTGTACGAAGAATCTGGGTACTAGCAATGTTGGTTCCTACGCGCGGGGGCTCTGGGGACGAGATTGGGGCAGGGCATATTTTTAGAGAATTGTCTGATAAGGTCTATTAAGACAAATCAGCAATAAATAATTGTACCCTCTTTATTACATTGTTACTGTAATTGTTGATGGGCAGTTTGTTGCGTATCCACTAAAAGTATATATAACTGCAGAAAGGATGAGGAACTGGTAAGGTCACTACGTTCATACAATAAGCAGATTTCCATAAATGCCATGAAAAAAATCAGAGCTCCGCTTTTAGGCTTGGCTAAATATATATATTACAGAGATCTTTATAGTTAAGTTAGTTGGGCTGCTGACGCCATACCAACCGCTCATCCAATCTGATACTGGCTACTGGTCGGTCTGTCGCTCTTTCCACTTTACAATGCAGATATCACCCAGAATCCTGTATAACTTTTATATAATTATTTATGTATGTATGTTTACTGTTATTAAATGTATCTATTTAGCAGCTCCAAAAGTCCCATTCAGGCGGAAGTGTAGGGAGACAAGAACTCTGCCCCAATAGTGGCGTCTTCATCCAAATAACTAAGCTCAAGGCCATTCACCACAAGGCTGGTTAAGATCTGCGGATCATTTTTCATGAACTCGTGGATCACTTCTTTACAGAAGAGGAGCTGGCAACATCTGTTGCTTTTGGAACCAGACTGGTTCCAGACAACAAGAAAATTCTTAACCCTGCCATCGTTTCTGCTATTCAAGGTGAGACTAATGATGTGGATTGATTTTCCCCTCGCGTGACAATTTTTATGCACTTACAGATATGACCTTTCTTGGCTTTACGCGAATATTAAGGGTGGCTTGTGTCTATGAAAAAGGTTCGGCGCTGTTACACCAGGCAACGTTTCGTGCAACCTGTCTCGCAACTTTGTTGCTCCGTTGCGAGACGGGTTGCACGAGACGTTGCCTGGTGTAAACACCCCCAGGCAACGCATAAAAATATTCCTGTAGCGTTGCCGCAATCGTTGCGAGAGGTAGAACCGGAATCTACTTTTTGCGAAGTTGCATGAAACGTTGTCTGGTGTAACAGGGCCTTTACAGTCATGTTTGTGCGTAGCCATGTAAAATTAACGACTATAGAAAGTCCAGCCATCATAGATTTGTTAAGTTTTTTTCCTAATATTCACATTATTTCTTTTCCAGGATATCTACTAGCCTGTGCTTCAAGTCTAAGCATTCGTCCATTGGAACCAGGAAAGCTACATAAAATGTTTACCAATAAGTGTACCACTGCAAATGCTAAGAAAAGAAAGCAACTTATTGCTATTCAATAAATGGAAACATGACGACAAGATAGGCCTTATCACGGTTTTCGACGCCATTTTGACGAGTAGGCAAACAGGCTTGAAATAACAGTGTTTGTATGGAAATCCGATGTCAAATAATTTTCATAAAACATCGCTTCTGAAAAATTCATGAATTGAAAACTTTTGGCATTAGGAAAATGATTTAAAGAAAAAAATTGGAGGGATGTAGCAGTGTCAGAAAGTACGGAAGCCCATAAGGGACACATATTTCCTGGTAATATTCCTCCATATAACAAAAAGTTACACATCTCACAAAATAAAATGCACTGCAAACTAAATAAATCCTCACACTGCGAACAAAATAAATCCGCACGCTGCAAAGAAAAAAGTCCGCACACTACAAACAAAAAAATCCGCACGCTGCAAACAAAAAAAATCCGCACACTGCGAGCAAAAAAGTCCGCACGGTGCAAACAAAAAAGTCCGCACGCTGCAAACAAAATAAACCCGCACACTACAAGCAAAAAAAATTAGCGCGCTGCAAACAAAAAAGTCCGCGCTCTGCAAACAAAACAAAAAGTTCTGCGCACGCAGGTAGACGCAAAGTACTGGAGCTGAGTGTTACATTTGAAAAACATGGCGTCCAGTGAAGCGGTCGTGAAGAAAGCTGAGTGATGAAATTGTGCTCGACCGGTTTGCCTTGTGGATCTGATGGAGAGCTATTTCAACAGAGGCCTTATGTACAGCCATATAACGCTGATGTTGGGAAGATATCATCATCAGCTGAGCCGGCTTGAGGGCCTTAACTCGTTTTTTACACTCTGGCCACTACTGGCGAGCCACTGAATATGAACCTTACCCGTTATTTAAATTCCGACCTTGACTGGCGAAATTTGTTCCTGTATTCGGCGACATGAATAAACGAACGTTTAAACGAAGGCTTCAAGGCTATGATGTCAGCATAACCAAAGAAAAAAAACAAAATTAATACATCAGTCAATTCCAACAGTGCCCATCCCCCCCCCCCCCCCCCCCGCCGATCCCCGGGAATTATGATTTTTTGAAAATAAACTGGCAAATGCCCCACCGCCGGGACAAAATAGTTGTTCAAATGCCCCGGGCTGGTGGCTCAAACATGTCAAAAATGTTTTATTTTCTTCGTTTCTCGTCTTACTTTCAGTAAAATCTAAGCTAATTCAGGCCAAATTAAGTCCTAGCTGGGTCTTGTTTCCCGTAGTTAGTGCAAAAATAGATCATTCTGCAACTCTGGCGTCTCATTTTATGTCCTATCTAGACGTATTCGATAAGAAACTTACTGTATTTGCAGATGAATTTGTCATTAAGAAAGCGACAATGCTATAGGGTGAAAAAAGTGAGATGGTCAAATGCCCTGGGGTAATTGGGTGGAAGGCTAATGCCCGACCCCTAGGATGGACAGTGTGGGAAAATGCCCCACTATTGCCCGGGGGGGGGGGGGTGGGGCTGGGCACAGCTGGAATTGACTGATGTATAACGGTGTATTTCCTCGTGTTTCCTTGGGTAAATTTTTTAAACATATTTTGAGATACAAATGTAAACAAGCCTCGAAGCCTGTTTGGAAACAGGTCTGTCAGAGCAATCCAGTTTAATGATTAAAAGATATTAAATGATGTGATATTGGTAAAATTGTCTTAATGACCCAGGGTCCTGTTTCTTTCAAAATTTTAATTGAAATAATTTTCACTCAAGTAAACTCAAAATGCAACAGAATGAGAATGAAACATTCCATAACATCTTTCATTCTATCTATATTTTGTCGCCATGGTAATTGAGAAAATATGCCCCCAGTCCCCCCCTTCTCTAATAAACCCCCTCTATTAGGGAATTGGGGGCTAAATAAAGCTTTTGCAGTGAGGACCCCTGTTCCCTTGAATAACCACCCTTGCATTCTCATGTTTTTTTTTTTTCTAAAACAAGGGTACAATGACTTACAGGGTATAAATAACACTAAATTAACTCATACAGTCAAAAAATACTCAAAATATCAAAAATTGTGTAGGCTATTGTCAACAAGGTGGAACTGGAGATCTGGAGATTAGTACATTGGAGACAAGATGAAAATAAGAAGGTGATTGTCCAAAAATATGTTATAAAGTTCAACCTGAGATCATCCCTAGTCCTTGCACAATTTTGCTATACTACTTAAAATTGTTGCAATTTCCCCTGTTAGGAAGCAGGACTCCTGGTGTAGAGTAATTTCATTGAATATTGAACATGTTTTCATTTCTGAATTAGATTCTAACATATTTTTTAAAGCTTGGAAAATATACGATCTCCCATAAGAAATGCATAATAAAAGAAACAAGTTAGAGAATTTTGCCAAAAATTTTATTGAAGTTAATACTGGAACACCAGGTTGCAAGGGTGAGTGGGTGGTGATTGACCAACAGCTGAATGTCAAGGTCATTCTTATATGTACAGCACAACTAAATATAAACAGGACTGTACATGTAAACAAACATGTAATTTTGAGAACACTCTCCACCTGGGCAAGTGACATGAAGAATGCTCTCACCTAAATAACTGGCCGCCACTTACCCCATTTAACAACTTTGAATGTTAAATGTATGCAATTGCTTGCAGACCAATCGTGGTTTTTTCAGCTGAAAGTAAAGTCCAATCGCCTGAAATGGTTCAGGGTTTCTACCCTGCGGATGGCAGAAATCCCATTCAAAAGTGACACAGGTGCTCGCTGGGTATATAAGAAAACCCTATAAGGTCCTAAGATTTTGTTTCATGGTATCATTTCACATAAATTATACCTATCAGAGGTACCAAAACAATAAATAAATAAATAAATAAATAAATAAATGGATAACCTGACCTGTTAGTAGTAAATATTGTCATATGTGATAACATGCATTTAGTTCATCTGCAAACTTTTTAATGTATTCTTTTGAAGGTTTCAGTAAGGACTGTCATTAGCCTTTACTTTACTTATACTTGAAGAGTACTTCAAAAGGTACAAATGTGCATGTGGACCTTCTGAAACTTGACACCCAAAACTATGACTATCACCCCATCACTTTTATAATGGAATTCCCTAAGTTTTCCAAGTTGTAATTTACACTTTAGTTTATATATATATTTTTTCTTTATATAGATGGTAGAAAACTGCCTGCCAGATCCCCTACGCGTTCAACTAGATCATCATTCACAACATGCATCTCGCCTTCTTTAAAGACCGCAGTCTTGAGGTCTTCGCTTCAATGTTCGTTCATTCACGAGATGGCTTCCCAACATCAGCGTTATATGGCTGTACATAAGGCCTCTGTTGAAATAGCTCTCCATCAGATCCACAGGGCAAACCGGTCGAGCACAATTTCATCACTCAGCTTTCTTCACGGGCGCCATGTTTTTCAAATGTAACACTCAGTCCCAGTACTTTGCGTCTACCTGCGTGCGCAGAACTTTTTGTTTTGTTTGTAGTGTGCGGACTTTTTTGTTTGCAGCGCGCGGATTTTTTTGTTTGTAGTGTGCGGATTTATTTTGTTTGCAGCGTGCGGATGTTTTTGTTTGTAGTGTGCGGACTTTTTTATTTGCAGCAAGCGTATTTAATTTGTTTGCAACGTGCGAATTTTTTTATTTGCAGCGTGCGGATTTATTTTGTTCGCAGTGTGCGGATTTATTTATTTATTTGCAGCATGCGGATTTATTTTGTTCGCAGTGTGAGGATTTATTTAGTTTGCGCTGCACTTTATTTTGTGAGATGTGTAACGTCTTGTTATATTGAGGAATATTACCAGGAAAGATGTGTCCCTTATGGGCTTCCGTAAGAAAGCATCCAGTTGTGTTTTGAACTTTCCATACATTTCCCTGTATTTTTTTCCCGCGAACTATTTTTAGTAGCAGTTCACGGCTGGTTCGCTATACAGACAAATGTATGGAAAATTTAAAACACGACTGGACGCTATCTGGCACAGCTACATCCCTCCATTTTTTTTTTCTTAAAATCCTTTTCCTTGTCTGTTCATGTTGTTGTCTTTAAGAAAAACGGTCCAATCAGAATGCAATATCTTAGTGTAGGTCAGGAGGGTTTGGAGGGGAGTTAATTACTATTGTGATTATTCAGGTCCTAGTGGTCTCTCGGTGGAACTGAAAAGGCTTGACTTTAGCGGCGTGGCCATATTGTTTTAATGTTTTAGATTCCAATGTGCCGTTTCCAAAAAGAAAATTAACCCTTTTGAAGCGGTAAATCGAAAGAATAACTTCTAAGAAGCACTCGACAGTAAAAACGGTGGAAATCGGAGAGTTCAAGGCGAAGGAATCATGCTTCTGTTTGACAGTTGTAGAACCATCCAGAATATGCGGGGGAAAGGTCATTGGAAAAGATCGCAGATCGCATCACTTTGTCGAATTGATGCTTAGACGCAACTGGAAATCCACTTCACAAAAAGATTAAAGGCTTGATTGTCCATTTGTACTAAAAGCTTTCATTTAGGAAAGCTTTTTGCCTGTTTTCTTTCCGTTTTTTTTTTTTTTTGGTGAAACGAAAACAATTTGTAATCTTACAGTTTTATTTACATAACCAGAAACGTTAGTCAGGCCACGTTATTGTAATAGAAATTCCGGTATAACGATAAGACGCGTAACACAAGGAAAACAACATAACGCTATCTTTGCGATTCAAAATATTCCATTAGCTAGGATAGTCTGCGAAGCATACAATTATAAGAATCAATGGGCATCACACGTAAATGCCAGTATAGGCATCTTGTTAACTATAAAACAAGCCAAAGATCATTTTGGGTCGATGAGACACAAGTAGGCTTATCAGTTTGTTCTCTAGGCCGTCATTTGATCTCGCCGAAGAATGTCAAAGAACCGTAATTAAATTGTCGCTATGTAAGCTTATGTACACGCAAGGTATCATAACGCGGCAAGCTCATGTTGATGCTTTTTTATTTCACGGGAAAATCGCTTGTGGAAGGAGCGTCATTTTGGAGAGCTCTGCTTCTAGGGTGGCAAACCCGGTTTAACCCACATATATTTGCCAAGAAAAAGTTGGATCAGCAAGCCGCAGCACGTAAGTGAATTATGCAATTATATTATAACAAAGTTTACAGTATTTACAAGTTTTTGTAGACTTGCACGTGTGCTGCACGACTCTTCGGTAAGATGTCTGAAATCTTAGAACGAAGCGATACTTGTACAGTAATTTAATAGCTCTCTAGTTGATCCTCTAATGAAGAAGCATGATATTTGTATACCTATTTATTAAAGCTTGTTGGTAATAGAAGCGATATTTGTACGAAAGCTCTTTAATTACTAAATTAGTCCTCTTAATTGTGAAGAAACAATATTAATTCTATTTTGCAAATATAACTGTTACTGAATGTGCAGTTCATATTATTTCGAATAAAAAGGTTTAATCTTAAGTAGTATTTGTTGTTTTTTTCCTGTCAACCAATTAAAGGCTGCAACACCAGCTAGTATTTTTACAGCTTCGCAGAAGCGACCCGAGCCGGCCGCGTGCGAAGCTGCTGGGATCACGTACCATAAAACAAGCCTGAAATTATTGTCAGTCATCACGTTCCTTTGACCTCGTGTTGATTGAAACGTCTTCTGGTTGCCTTTCTTTCTAGACAATTTTAGACATTCCAAGACCTTTCTTCTGGGAAAACCTCTTTCGAAACAATTGTCTTGAGAATGTCTAGTTTCGAGCTAAGAATGTCTAGCTGTCAAAATTTCTAGAAATGTCTTGCATTTTAGCTCAGAATATAGATCTTTCCAAGACTTTTCTTTGAAAAAAGCCGCCAGACCTAAACTAGACTTTTCAAAGACTTTATTCTAGATCTAGTCAAGACATATTTTAGATCTATGCGTTTCGTGCGGGAAGAAGAGATTGGCGGAATTCAACGGGTGCCTGCAATGATGTTCTTTGACCAAGAGAAAGCACTAGAAGACCTTGGTTTAGCTACGCAATGCATACTACCTATTACCATTTTTTATTTTTGACATCAAGAGAGAGGATTTAACATCATTAATTTAAATCTTCAAAAATTTAGGTCTAGTCTGATTTTTCCTTGGCTTATAATTAGGGTAGGGGTAGGTGAAGGGGAAATTGGAGCGTTTGTAGCATACATGAACAATGTACACGTAACATGTAAATCTAATTTACAATAAATTATGTAGGACGTGGTACATGTTCAAGGACCAAATTTTTATGTGGATGCGATATGACAAATTATCATAATGTAAAAAAAACAATGTAACTGATAGATCAAAATCATATTTCAGACAGGAAGCTATGAAGTCCTACCTACAGAGCCTCTTCATGATGTTATTGCCAATGTTCTCACTGAGTTGCCTTCACACCTTGAAAAAGATGAAAACATTGCGTTTCTGGACATCATTGAATGTGCTTTTGCTGGCAAGGAAAAGCTACGGGGCTGTGATTATAGACTTGCAGCTGTTATAGTGGCTCAGTACTTAAGAGGTAATAATCAAAACATTTTACTAACTACAGTGGATCTAATAATCAATAAACAATTTTACTTCTAAGTGTGCAATTAATAGAAGCTGTAGGACATTATTTCATTCCATGTCTACAACATTTGAGCCAATAATAATTATTGGCTCAAATGTTCTAGACATGAAATGAAATAATGTCTTTTGTGCTAATGATGTAATAATAATTACAATATAATATGACTTATGATAATAATGTTATTTTATGACTAAATGCTGGAAAAATGTAGCAAATATCATCTGAGGCTTAGTGTTTATTTATTATCATTAATGTATTGAAGAATATTTTAAAATCTCACTTACATGTGTGTGTCTGGTACTTTCACACCTATAAATCAAACAAAATATTTCATTTCAATAATAGTCAGTACGGGAACAATTCAAAACAAAGGAAATAGAGTAATGATAAAGTGCACTCAAACTAGGCTACACATAGCTATTCACTTGACAATAATATTTATTGACATTATAATTACAATAATTGTGTTTAATTTCATTTTAATAGGCAAAGTGAGACCCAAAATACAGACACTCTTGGATTCCCTCACAGAGCTCAGTAAACTACTCTACTTGCCAGCCCAATCCTGCTCCCCAAAGTTAGTGCTACGTCTTCACAACCAAGCATTCATCCATGCCATGATATGCAAAGAAGTCATTGGGCAGCCAAAGTCTCTAACGAGCAGATAGTTCTATGGTAGGTACTGGCATTCCCTAACAGCTCATGCTGGCAAACAGAGTAGGATTATCTCAGCAAAGTCCACCAACACAGAGGAGGAAGAAAGACACTTCAACACACTGTGGAGTGTCACCAGGTTGACTAGCAGGAGACCTGGTGATATCATCACTCCAAGTCTGATACGCCTTCAAGCTGAACAGAAGCTTGCAGAGAGTAAGCGAGGCAATGCTGTTAAAGTGCAGGAATCACATATCTCAAAATACTACAGCACTCTACCACCACTGCCCAACACAACTGTGCCTAATCGCTCTATCATCAAAAATCCCAAGGAGTACCAAGCCCATTTACAAGCTATCAGTGACTTCATTTCCTGTGGCGAAGGTGTCTGGTGGTGTCAGATCTTGTCTGGAGTGGACTTTTTTGATGGCCCCGATGAACCAAATACCAGACCCGAGGGACCAACCCTTCACCACTTCAGATCAAGTGATCTCAAAACTGAAGAACAACACCTTCATCAGTGCTGGGAGAGATGCTTGAATGATGATGCCATTGTAATCCCGCACAGGATCATCAGATTGTATGACCAAATGGGTGACTGCACCAAAATCATACACACAAATTTTCTGAACAGGGAGAATGATGAGAGTGATGCAAACAGTACATCAGATCAGGAAGGTGCATGTACACATGCAGATGATGCAACAAAACTGGAAAACCAAGGAGAATATCCTGGCATGGTTGATGCAGATGAAATTGGAGAAGAGAGTGATGACGATGAAAGTGGAGAAGAGATAACAGGGCTGGAAGCGGTACTCACACCTGTTGTGAAAGATTTGTCCATTGACTACACTGATGATGAGGATGAGGATGATAAAGAAGTTTCAGAGCGACACACTCTTGCAGCACCACCTACAGGAACATTAACAAGGATGGCAAGTGAGCAGCCTCCAAACAACAATGACATCAGCAATTTAGATGGGAGTCAGTTTCATCAACCAAGATGTAAAGATGTGCTCAGTGATAAAAGAAGCCATGACAATAGAAACCCTAATCCTCTTTCCAAGTCTTACAGTCCACAAGTACCGGAAAAAGAAATCAAAACCAAACTCTGCAAAAATCTAGTGAAGATACTTGGGGAGACAGACTGTCTACACAAATTGGACACTGCAAGACAAAACCTGAAACAATTAATCCCGCAAACGACTTTTACAAAAACAATTACCAAAGCCTTCAAGCACCTGTACAGACCCAAATACTGGCTCATCACACATCTCTTAAAAAACAACACAAAGAATGGGAAAAACAGTACTACCTCAGCCATGACTACTCTGAGCCAAGATTAGATGAAGTAAGAAGAAACAAGAAACAGTATTCAATTTACGAAAATATGCTCTTGTGTGAAGAACTTTTAAAATACTGGAAAATAACTGTTCACTTATAAACAAGCATAGCGTCTTTAAAATGTATATCACCTCTCCAGAGAACACAAACTCTAAATATACATGCATGAATACATATATACATAC
>NW_028145855.1:15000-104529 GCF_977016875.1 Pavona decussata | reverse complement strand
CGCCATTTTCAATCAGAAATGTTGCCAATCGAAAGAGCGTCCAAAAAAACCTAGTTGGGACACATTTTTGTTAGAAATTGGCGACCTAACCAAAAGTGCACTTTGTTGGCGGGCCTACCCTACCCCCCTCAGGGCCAGTTCTATGATTCTGCTCCCACGGGAGGCACAAAACCTACTCCATAGTAGGTTTTCTTGCATGCTGATTCCATTTTTAATGTTTTCACTTGACTCTGACGAAGGCAAAGTCAAATACTCACCCCTATATGGACGGGGAAGCAAAGTGACGATTTGGTAGGTCGCCATTTTCAATCAGAAATGTTGCCAATCGAAAGAGCGTCCAAAAAAACCTAGTTGGGACACATTTTTGTTAGAAATTGGCGACCTAACCAAAAGTGCACTTTGTTGGCGGGCCTACCCTACCCCCCTCAGGGCCAGTTCTATGATTCTGCTCCCACGGGAGGCACAAAACCTACTCCATAGTAGGTTTTCTTGCATGCTGATTCCATTTTTAATGTTTTCACTTGACTCTGACGAAGGCAAAGTCAAATACTCACCCCTATATGGACGGGGAAGCAAAGTGACGATTTTGGTAGGTCGCCATTTTCAATCAGAAATGTTGCCAATCGAAAGAGCGTCCAAAAAAACCTAGTTGGGACACATTTTTGTTAGAAATTGGCGACCTAACCAAAAGTGCACTTTGTTGGCGGGCCTACCCTACCCCCCTCAGGGCCAGTTCTATGATTCTGCTCCCACGGGAGGCACAAAACCTACTCCATAGTAGGTTTTCTTGCATGCTGATTCCATTTTTAATGTTTTCACTTGACTCTGACGAAGGCAAAGTCAAATACTCACCCCTATATGGACGGGGAAGCAAAGTGACGATTTTGGTAGGTCGCCATTTTCAATCAGAAATGTTGCCAATCGAAAGAGCGTCCAAAAAAACCTAGTTGGGACACATTTTTGTTAGAAATTGGCGACCTAACCAAAAGTGCACTTTGTTGGCGGGCCTACCCTACCCCCCTCAGGGCCAGTTCTATGATTCTGCTCCCACGGGAGGCACAAAACCTACTCCATAGTAGGTTTTCTTGCATGCTGATTCCATTTTTAATGTTTTCACTTGACTCTGACGAAGGCAAAGTCAAATACTCACCCCTATATGGACGGGGAAGCAAAGTGACGATTTTGGTAGGTCGCCATTTTCAATCAGAAATGTTGCCAATCGAAAGAGCGTCCAAAAAACCTAGTTGGGACACATTTTTGTTAGAAATTGGCGACCTAACCAAAAGTGCACTTTGTTGGCGGGCCTACCCTACCCCCCTCAGGGCCAGTTCTATGATTCTGCTCCCACGGGAGGCACAAAACCTACTCCATAGTAGGTTTTCTTGCATGCTGATTCCATTTTTAATGTTTTCACTTGACTCTGACGAAGGCAAAGTCAAATACTCACCCCTATATGGACGGGGAAGCAAAGTGACGATTTTGGTAGGTCGCCATTTTCAATCAGAAATGTTGCCAATCGAAAGAGCGTCCAAAAAAACCTAGTTGGGACACATTTTTGTTAGAAATTGGCGACCTAACCAAAAGTGCACTTTGTTGGCGGGCCTACCCTACCCCCCTCAGGGCCAGTTCTATGATTCTGCTCCCACGGGAGGCACAAAACCTACTCCATAGTAGGTTTTCTTGCATGCTGATTCCATTTTTAATGTTTTCACTTGACTCTGACGAAGGCAAAGTCAAATACTCACCCCTATATGGACGGGGAAGCAAAGTGACGATTTTGGTAGGTCGCCATTTTCAATCAGAAATGTTGCCAATCGAAAGAGCGTCCAAAAAAACCTAGTTGGGACACATTTTTGTTAGAAATTGGCGACCTAACCAAAAGTGCACTTTGTTGGCGGGCCTACCCTACCCCCCTCAGGGCCAGTTCTATGATTCTGCTCCCACGGGAGGCACAAAACCTACTCCATAGTAGGTTTTCTTGCATGCTGATTCCATTTTTAATGTTTTCACTTGACTCTGACGAAGGCAAAGTCAAATACTCACCCCTATATGGACGGGGAAGCAAAGTGACGATTTTGGTAGGTCGCCATTTTCAATCAGAAATGTTGCCAATCGAAAGAGCGTCCAAAAAAACCTAGTTGGGACACATTTTTGTTAGAAATTGGCGACCTAACCAAAAGTGCACTTTGTTGGCGGGCCTACCCTACCCCCCTCAGGGCCAGTTCTATGATTCTGCTCCCACGGGAGGCACAAAACCTACTCCATAGTAGGTTTTCTTGCATGCTGATTCCATTTTTAATGTTTTCACTTGACTCTGACGAAGGCAAAGTCAAATACTCACCCCTATATGGACGGGGAAGCAAAGTGACGATTTTGGTAGGTCGCCATTTTCAATCAGAAATGTTGCCAATCGAAAGAGCGTCCAAAAAAACCTAGTTGGGACACATTTTTGTTAGAAATTGGCGACCTAACCAAAAGTGCACTTTGTTGGCGGGCCTACCCTACCCCCCTCAGGGCCAGTTCTATGATTCTGCTCCCACGGGAGGCACAAAACCTACTCCATAGTAGGTTTTCTTGCATGCTGATTCCATTTTTAATGTTTTCACTTGACTCTGACGAAGGCAAAGTCAAATACTCACCCCTATATGGACGGGGAAGCAAAGTGACGATTTTGGTAGGTCGCCATTTTCAATCAGAAATGTTGCCAATCGAAAGAGCGTCCAAAAAAACCTAGTTGGGACACATTTTTGTTAGAAATTGGCGACCTAACCAAAAGTGCACTTTGTTGGCGGGCCTACCCTACCCCCCTCAGGGCCAGTTCTATGATTCTGCTCCCACGGGAGGCACAAAACCTACTCCATAGTAGGTTTTCTTGCATGCTGATTCCATTTTTAATGTTTTCACTTGACTCTGACGAAGGCAAAGTCAAATACTCACCCCTATATGGACGGGGAAGCAAAGTGACGATTTTGGTAGGTCGCCATTTTCAATCAGAAATGTTGCCAATCGAAAGAGCGTCCAAAAAAACCTAGTTGGGACACATTTTTGTTAGAAATTGGCGACCTAACCAAAAGTGCACTTTGTTGGCGGGCCTACCCTACCCCCCTCAGGGCCAGTTCTATGATTCTGCTCCCACGGGAGGCACAAAACCTACTCCATAGTAGGTTTTCTTGCATGCTGATTCCATTTTTAATGTTTTCACTTGACTCTGACGAAGGCAAAGTCAAATACTCACCCCTATATGGACGGGGAAGCAAAGTGACGATTTTGGTAGGTCGCCATTTTCAATCAGAAATGTTGCCAATCGAAAGAGCGTCCAAAAAAACCTAGTTGGGACACATTTTTGTTAGAAATTGGCGACCTAACCAAAAGTGCACTTTGTTGGCGGGCCTACCCTACCCCCCTCAGGGCCAGTTCTATGATTCTGCTCCCACGGGAGGCACAAAACCTACTCCATAGTAGGTTTTCTTGCATGCTGATTCCATTTTTAATGTTTTCACTTGACTCTGACGAAGGCAAAGTCAAATACTCACCCCTATATGGACGGGGAAGCAAAGTGACGATTTTGGTAGGTCGCCATTTTCAATCAGAAATGTTGCCAATCGAAAGAGCGTCCAAAAAAACCTAGTTGGGACACATTTTTGTTAGAAATTGGCGACCTAACCAAAAGTGCACTTTGTTGGCGGGCCTACCCTACCCCCCTCAGGGCCAGTTCTATGATTCTGCTCCCACGGGAGGCACAAAACCTACTCCATAGTAGGTTTTCTTGCATGCTGATTCCATTTTTAATGTTTTCACTTGACTCTGACGAAGGCAAAGTCAAATACTCACCCCTATATGGACGGGGAAGCAAAGTGACGATTTTGGTAGGTCGCCATTTTCAATCAGAAATGTTGCCAATCGAAAGAGCGTCCAAAAAAACCTAGTTGGGACACATTTTTGTTAGAAATTGGCGACCTAACCAAAAGTGCACTTTGTTGGCGGGCCTACCCTACCCCCCTCAGGGCCAGTTCTATGATTCTGCTCCCACGGGAGGCACAAAACCTACTCCATAGTAGGTTTTCTTGCATGCTGATTCCATTTTTAATGTTTTCACTTGACTCTGACGAAGGCAAAGTCAAATACTCACCCCTATATGGACGGGGAAGCAAAGTGACGATTTTGGTAGGTCGCCATTTTCAATCAGAAATGTTGCCAATCGAAAGAGCGTCCAAAAAAACCTAGTTGGGACACATTTTTGTTAGAAATTGGCGACCTAACCAAAAGTGCACTTTGTTGGCGGGCCTACCCTACCCCCCTCAGGGCCAGTTCTATGATTCTGCTCCCACGGGAGGCACAAAACCTACTCCATAGTAGGTTTTCTTGCATGCTGATTCCATTTTTAATGTTTTCACTTGACTCTGACGAAGGCAAAGTCAAATACTCACCCCTATATGGACGGGGAAGCAAAGTGACGATTTTGGTAGGTCGCCATTTTCAATCAGAAATGTTGCCAATCGAAAGAGCGTCCAAAAAAACCTAGTTGGGACACATTTTTGTTAGAAATTGGCGACCTAACCAAAAGTGCACTTTGTTGGCGGGCCTACCCTACCCCCCTCAGGGCCAGTTCTATGATTCTGCTCCCACGGGAGGCACAAAACCTACTCCATAGTAGGTTTTCTTGCATGCTGATTCCATTTTTAATGTTTTCACTTGACTCTGACGAAGGCAAAGTCAAATACTCACCCCTATATGGACGGGGAAGCAAAGTGACGATTTTGGTAGGTCGCCATTTTCAATCAGAAATGTTGCCAATCGAAAGAGCGTCCAAAAAAACCTAGTTGGGACACATTTTTGTTAGAAATTGGCGACCTAACCAAAAGTGCACTTTGTTGGCGGGCCTACCCTACCCCCCTCAGGGCCAGTTCTATGATTCTGCTCCCACGGGAGGCACAAAACCTACTCCATAGTAGGTTTTCTTGCATGCTGATTCCATTTTTAATGTTTTCACTTGACTCTGACGAAGGCAAAGTCAAATACTCACCCCTATATGGACGGGGAAGCAAAGTGACGATTTTGGTAGGTCGCCATTTTCAATCAGAAATGTTGCCAATCGAAAGAGCGTCCAAAAAAACCTAGTTGGGACACATTTTTGTTAGAAATTGGCGACCTAACCAAAAGTGCACTTTGTTGGCGGGCCTACCCTACCCCCCTCAGGGCCAGTTCTATGATTCTGCTCCCACGGGAGGCACAAAACCTACTCCATAGTAGGTTTTCTTGCATGCTGATTCCATTTTTAATGTTTTCACTTGACTCTGACGAAGGCAAAGTCAAATACTCACCCCTATATGGACGGGGAAGCAAAGTGACGATTTTGGTAGGTCGCCATTTTCAATCAGAAATGTTGCCAATCGAAAGAGCGTCCAAAAAAACCTAGTTGGGACACATTTTTGTTAGAAATTGGCGACCTAACCAAAAGTGCACTTTGTTGGCGGGCCTACCCTACCCCCCTCAGGGCCAGTTCTATGATTCTGCTCCCACGGGAGGCACAAAACCTACTCCATAGTAGGTTTTCTTGCATGCTGATTCCATTTTTAATGTTTTCACTTGACTCTGACGAAGGCAAAGTCAAATACTCACCCCTATATGGACGGGGAAGCAAAGTGACGATTTTGGTAGGTCGCCATTTTCAATCAGAAATGTTGCCAATCGAAAGAGCGTCCAAAAAAACCTAGTTGGGACACATTTTTGTTAGAAATTGGCGACCTAACCAAAAGTGCACTTTGTTGGCGGGCCTACCCTACCCCCCTCAGGGCCAGTTCTATGATTCTGCTCCCACGGGAGGCACAAAACCTACTCCATAGTAGGTTTTCTTGCATGCTGATTCCATTTTTAATGTTTTCACTTGACTCTGACGAAGGCAAAGTCAAATACTCACCCCTATATGGACGGGGAAGCAAAGTGACGATTTTGGTAGGTCGCCATTTTCAATCAGAAATGTTGCCAATCGAAAGAGCGTCCAAAAAAACCTAGTTGGGACACATTTTTGTTAGAAATTGGCGACCTAACCAAAAGTGCACTTTGTTGGCGGGCCTACCCTACCCCCCTCAGGGCCAGTTCTATGATTCTGCTCCCACGGGAGGCACAAAACCTACTCCATAGTAGGTTTTCTTGCATGCTGATTCCATTTTTAATGTTTTCACTTGACTCTGACGAAGGCAAAGTCAAATACTCACCCCTATATGGACGGGGAAGCAAAGTGACGATTTTGGTAGGTCGCCATTTTCAATCAGAAATGTTGCCAATCGAAAGAGCGTCCAAAAAAACCTAGTTGGGACACATTTTTGTTAGAAATTGGCGACCTAACCAAAAGTGCACTTTGTTGGCGGGCCTACCCTACCCCCCTCAGGGCCAGTTCTATGATTCTGCTCCCACGGGAGGCACAAAACCTACTCCATAGTAGGTTTTCTTGCATGCTGATTCCATTTTTAATGTTTTCACTTGACTCTGACGAAGGCAAAGTCAAATACTCACCCCTATATGGACGGGGAAGCAAAGTGACGATTTTGGTAGGTCGCCATTTTCAATCAGAAATGTTGCCAATCGAAAGAGCGTCCAAAAAAACCTAGTTGGGACACATTTTTGTTAGAAATTGGCGACCTAACCAAAAGTGCACTTTGTTGGCGGGCCTACCCTACCCCCCTCAGGGCCAGTTCTATGATTCTGCTCCCACGGGAGGCACAAAACCTACTCCATAGTAGGTTTTCTTGCATGCTGATTCCATTTTTAATGTTTTCACTTGACTCTGACGAAGGCAAAGTCAAATACTCACCCCTATATGGACGGGGAAGCAAAGTGACGATTTTGGTAGGTCGCCATTTTCAATCAGAAATGTTGCCAATCGAAAGAGCGTCCAAAAAAACCTAGTTGGGACACATTTTTGTTAGAAATTGGCGACCTAACCAAAAGTGCACTTTGTTGGCGGGCCTACCCTACCCCCCTCAGGGCCAGTTCTATGATTCTGCTCCCACGGGAGGCACAAAACCTACTCCATAGTAGGTTTTCTTGCATGCTGATTCCATTTTTAATGTTTTCACTTGACTCTGACGAAGGCAAAGTCAAATACTCACCCCTATATGGACGGGGAAGCAAAGTGACGATTTTGGTAGGTCGCCATTTTCAATCAGAAATGTTGCCAATCGAAAGAGCGTCCAAAAAAACCTAGTTGGGACACATTTTTGTTAGAAATTGGCGACCTAACCAAAAGTGCACTTTGTTGGCGGGCCTACCCTACCCCCCTCAGGGCCAGTTCTATGATTCTGCTCCCACGGGAGGCACAAAACCTACTCCATAGTAGGTTTTCTTGCATGCTGATTCCATTTTTAATGTTTTCACTTGACTCTGACGAAGGCAAAGTCAAATACTCACCCCTATATGGACGGGGAAGCAAAGTGACGATTTTGGTAGGTCGCCATTTTCAATCAGAAATGTTGCCAATCGAAAGAGCGTCCAAAAAAACCTAGTTGGGACACATTTTTGTTAGAAATTGGCGACCTAACCAAAAGTGCACTTTGTTGGCGGGCCTACCCTACCCCCCTCAGGGCCAGTTCTATGATTCTGCTCCCACGGGAGGCACAAAACCTACTCCATAGTAGGTTTTCTTGCATGCTGATTCCATTTTTAATGTTTTCACTTGACTCTGACGAAGGCAAAGTCAAATACTCACCCCTATATGGACGGGGAAGCAAAGTGACGATTTTGGTAGGTCGCCATTTTCAATCAGAAATGTTGCCAATCGAAAGAGCGTCCAAAAAAACCTAGTTGGGACACATTTTTGTTAGAAATTGGCGACCTAACCAAAAGTGCACTTTGTTGGCGGGCCTACCCTACCCCCCTCAGGGCCAGTTCTATGATTCTGCTCCCACGGGAGGCACAAAACCTACTCCATAGTAGGTTTTCTTGCATGCTGATTCCATTTTTAATGTTTTCACTTGACTCTGACGAAGGCAAAGTCAAATACTCACCCCTATATGGACGGGGAAGCAAAGTGACGATTTTGGTAGGTCGCCATTTTCAATCAGAAATGTTGCCAATCGAAAGAGCGTCCAAAAAAACCTAGTTGGGACACATTTTTGTTAGAAATTGGCGACCTAACCAAAAGTGCACTTTGTTGGCGGGCCTACCCTACCCCCCTCAGGGCCAGTTCTATGATTCTGCTCCCACGGGAGGCACAAAACCTACTCCATAGTAGGTTTTCTTGCATGCTGATTCCATTTTTAATGTTTTCACTTGACTCTGACGAAGGCAAAGTCAAATACTCACCCCTATATGGACGGGGAAGCAAAGTGACGATTTTGGTAGGTCGCCATTTTCAATCAGAAATGTTGCCAATCGAAAGAGCGTCCAAAAAAACCTAGTTGGGACACATTTTTGTTAGAAATTGGCGACCTAACCAAAAGTGCACTTTGTTGGCGGGCCTACCCTACCCCCCTCAGGGCCAGTTCTATGATTCTGCTCCCACGGGAGGCACAAAACCTACTCCATAGTAGGTTTTCTTGCATGCTGATTCCATTTTTAATGTTTTCACTTGACTCTGACGAAGGCAAAGTCAAATACTCACCCCTATATGGACGGGGAAGCAAAGTGACGATTTTGGTAGGTCGCCATTTTCAATCAGAAATGTTGCCAATCGAAAGAGCGTCCAAAAAAACCTAGTTGGGACACATTTTTGTTAGAAATTGGCGACCTAACCAAAAGTGCACTTTGTTGGCGGGCCTACCCTACCCCCCTCAGGGCCAGTTCTATGATTCTGCTCCCACGGGAGGCACAAAACCTACTCCATAGTAGGTTTTCTTGCATGCTGATTCCATTTTTAATGTTTTCACTTGACTCTGACGAAGGCAAAGTCAAATACTCACCCCTATATGGACGGGCAAGCAAAGTGACGATTTTGGTAGGTCGCCATTTTCAATCAGAAATGTTGCCAATCGAAAGAGCGTCCAAAAAAACCTAGTTGGGACACATTTTTGTTAGAAATTGGCGACCTAACCAAAAGTGCACTTTGTTGGCGGGCCTACCCTACCCCCCTCAGGGCCAGTTCTATGATTCTGCTCCCACGGGAGGCACAAAACCTACTCCATAGTAGGTTTTCTTGCATGCTGATTCCATTTTTAATGTTTTCACTTGACTCTGACGAAGGCAAAGTCAAATACTCACCCCTATATGGACGGGCAAGCAAAGTGACGATTTTGGTAGGTCGCCATTTTCAATCAGAAATGTTGCCAATCGAAAGAGCGTCCAAAAAAACCTAGTTGGGACACATTTTTGTTAGAAATTGGCGACCTAACCAAAAGTGCACTTTGTTGGCGGGCCTACCCTACCCCCCTCAGGGCCAGTTCTATGATTCTGCTCCCACGGGAGGCACAAAACCTACTCCATAGTAGGTTTTCTTGCATGCTGATTCCATTTTTAATGTTTTCACTTGACTCTGACGAAGGCAAAGTCAAATACTCACCCCTATATGGACGGGCAAGCAAAGTGACGATTTTGGTAGGTCGCCATTTTCAATCAGAAATGTTGCCAATCGAAAGAGCGTCCAAAAAAACCTAGTTGGGACACATTTTTGTTAGAAATTGGCGACCTAACCAAAAGTGCACTTTGTTGGCGGGCCTACCCTACCCCCCTCAGGGCCAGTTCTATGATTCTGCTCCCACGGGAGGCACAAAACCTACTCCATAGTAGGTTTTCTTGCATGCTGATTCCATTTTTAATGTTTTCACTTGACTCTGACGAAGGCAAAGTCAAATACTCACCCCTATATGGACGGGCAAGCAAAGTGACGATTTTGGTAGGTCGCCATTTTCAATCAGAAATGTTGCCAATCGAAAGAGCGTCCAAAAAAACCTAGTTGGGACACATTTTTGTTAGAAATTGGCGACCTAACCAAAAGTGCACTTTGTTGGCGGGCCTACCCTACCCCCCTCAGGGCCAGTTCTATGATTCTGCTCCCACGGGAGGCACAAAACCTACTCCATAGTAGGTTTTCTTGCATGCTGATTCCATTTTTAATGTTTTCACTTGACTCTGACGAAGGCAAAGTCAAATACTCACCCCTATATGGACGGGGAAGCAAAGTGACGATTTTGGTAGGTCGCCATTTTCAATCAGAAATGTTGCCAATCGAAAGAGCGTCCAAAAAAACCTAGTTGGGACACATTTTTGTTAGAAATTGGCGACCTAACCAAAAGTGCACTTTGTTGGCGGGCCTACCCTACCCCCCTCAGGGCCAGTTCTATGATTCTGCTCCCACGGGAGGCACAAAACCTACTCCATAGTAGGTTTTCTTGCATGCTGATTCCATTTTTAATGTTTTCACTTGACTCTGACGAAGGCAAAGTCAAATACTCACCCCTATATGGACGGGCAAGCAAAGTGACGATTTTGGTAGGTCGCCATTTTCAATCAGAAATGTTGCCAATCGAAAGAGCGTCCAAAAAAACCTAGTTGGGACACATTTTTGTTAGAAATTGGCGACCTAACCAAAAGTGCACTTTGTTGGCGGGCCTACCCTACCCCCCTCAGGGCCAGTTCTATGATTCTGCTCCCACGGGAGGCACAAAACCTACTCCATAGTAGGTTTTCTTGCATGCTGATTCCATTTTTAATGTTTTCACTTGACTCTGACGAAGGCAAAGTCAAATACTCACCCCTATATGGACGGGGAAGCAAAGTGACGATTTTGGTAGGTCGCCATTTTCAATCAGAAATGTTGCCAATCGAAAGAGCGTCCAAAAAAACCTAGTTGGGACACATTTTTGTTAGAAATTGGCGACCTAACCAAAAGTGCACTTTGTTGGCGGGCCTACCCTACCCCCCTCAGGGCCAGTTCTATGATTCTGCTCCCACGGGAGGCACAAAACCTACTCCATAGTAGGTTTTCTTGCATGCTGATTCCATTTTTAATGTTTTCACTTGACTCTGACGAAGGCAAAGTCAAATACTCACCCCTATATGGACGGGGAAGCAAAGTGACGATTTTGGTAGGTCGCCATTTTCAATCAGAAATGTTGCCAATCGAAAGAGCGTCCAAAAAAACCTAGTTGGGACACATTTTTGTTAGAAATTGGCGACCTAACCAAAAGTGCACTTTGTTGGCGGGCCTACCCTACCCCCCTCAGGGCCAGTTCTATGATTCTGCTCCCACGGGAGGCACAAAACCTACTCCATAGTAGGTTTTCTTGCATGCTGATTCCATTTTTAATGTTTTCACTTGACTCTGACGAAGGCAAAGTCAAATACTCACCCCTATATGGACGGGGAAGCAAAGTGACGATTTTGGTAGGTCGCCATTTTCAATCAGAAATGTTGCCAATCGAAAGAGCGTCCAAAAAAACCTAGTTGGGACACATTTTTGTTAGAAATTGGCGACCTAACCAAAAGTGCACTTTGTTGGCGGGCCTACCCTACCCCCCTCAGGGCCAGTTCTATGATTCTGCTCCCACGGGAGGCACAAAACCTACTCCATAGTAGGTTTTCTTGCATGCTGATTCCATTTTTAATGTTTTCACTTGACTCTGACGAAGGCAAAGTCAAATACTCACCCCTATATGGACGGGGAAGCAAAGTGACGATTTTGGTAGGTCGCCATTTTCAATCAGAAATGTTGCCAATCGAAAGAGCGTCCAAAAAAACCTAGTTGGGACACATTTTTGTTAGAAATTGGCGACCTAACCAAAAGTGCACTTTGTTGGCGGGCCTACCCTACCCCCCTCAGGGCCAGTTCTATGATTCTGCTCCCACGGGAGGCACAAAACCTACTCCATAGTAGGTTTTCTTGCATGCTGATTCCATTTTTAATGTTTTCACTTGACTCTGACGAAGGCAAAGTCAAATACTCACCCCTATATGGACGGGGAAGCAAAGTGACGATTTTGGTAGGTCGCCATTTTCAATCAGAAATGTTGCCAATCGAAAGAGCGTCCAAAAAAACCTAGTTGGGACACATTTTTGTTAGAAATTGGCGACCTAACCAAAAGTGCACTTTGTTGGCGGGCCTACCCTACCCCCCTCAGGGCCAGTTCTATGATTCTGCTCCCACGGGAGGCACAAAACCTACTCCATAGTAGGTTTTCTTGCATGCTGATTCCATTTTTAATGTTTTCACTTGACTCTGACGAAGGCAAAGTCAAATACTCACCCCTATATGGACGGGGAAGCAAAGTGACGATTTTGGTAGGTCGCCATTTTCAATCAGAAATGTTGCCAATCGAAAGAGCGTCCAAAAAAACCTAGTTGGGACACATTTTTGTTAGAAATTGGCGACCTAACCAAAAGTGCACTTTGTTGGCGGGCCTACCCTACCCCCCTCAGGGCCAGTTCTATGATTCTGCTCCCACGGGAGGCACAAAACCTACTCCATAGTAGGTTTTCTTGCATGCTGATTCCATTTTTAATGTTTTCACTTGACTCTGACGAAGGCAAAGTCAAATACTCACCCCTATATGGACGGGGAAGCAAAGTGACGATTTTGGTAGGTCGCCATTTTCAATCAGAAATGTTGCCAATCGAAAGAGCGTCCAAAAAAACCTAGTTGGGACACATTTTTGTTAGAAATTGGCGACCTAACCAAAAGTGCACTTTGTTGGCGGGCCTACCCTACCCCCCTCAGGGCCAGTTCTATGATTCTGCTCCCACGGGAGGCACAAAACCTACTCCATAGTAGGTTTTCTTGCATGCTGATTCCATTTTTAATGTTTTCACTTGACTCTGACGAAGGCAAAGTCAAATACTCACCCCTATATGGACGGGGAAGCAAAGTGACGATTTTGGTAGGTCGCCATTTTCAATCAGAAATGTTGCCAATCGAAAGAGCGTCCAAAAAAACCTAGTTGGGACACATTTTTGTTAGAAATTGGCGACCTAACCAAAAGTGCACTTTGTTGGCGGGCCTACCCTACCCCCCTCAGGGCCAGTTCTATGATTCTGCTCCCACGGGAGGCACAAAACCTACTCCATAGTAGGTTTTCTTGCATGCTGATTCCATTTTTAATGTTTTCACTTGACTCTGACGAAGGCAAAGTCAAATACTCACCCCTATATGGACGGGGAAGCAAAGTGACGATTTTGGTAGGTCGCCATTTTCAATCAGAAATGTTGCCAATCGAAAGAGCGTCCAAAAAAACCTAGTTGGGACACATTTTTGTTAGAAATTGGCGACCTAACCAAAAGTGCACTTTGTTGGCGGGCCTACCCTACCCCCCTCAGGGCCAGTTCTATGATTCTGCTCCCACGGGAGGCACAAAACCTACTCCATAGTAGGTTTTCTTGCATGCTGATTCCATTTTTAATGTTTTCACTTGACTCTGACGAAGGCAAAGTCAAATACTCACCCCTATATGGACGGGGAAGCAAAGTGACGATTTTGGTAGGTCGCCATTTTCAATCAGAAATGTTGCCAATCGAAAGAGCGTCCAAAAAAACCTAGTTGGGACACATTTTTGTTAGAAATTGGCGACCTAACCAAAAGTGCACTTTGTTGGCGGGCCTACCCTACCCCCCTCAGG
Source organism: Pavona decussata (assembly GCF_977016875.1). Classification (NCBI taxonomy): domain Eukaryota; kingdom Metazoa; phylum Cnidaria; class Anthozoa; order Scleractinia; family Agariciidae; genus Pavona; species Pavona decussata. Next base: position 90,988 of record NW_028145855.1, on the reverse strand, counting down.
GCCAGTTCTATGATTCTGCTCCCACGGGAGGCACAAAACCTACTCCATAGTAGGTTTTCTTGCATGCTGATTCCATTTTTAATGTTTTCACTTGACTCTGACGAAGGCAAAGTCAAATACTCACCCCTATATGGACGGGGAAGCAAAGTGACGATTTTGGTAGGTCGCCATTTTCAATCAGAAATGTTGCCAATCGAAAGAGCGTCCAAAAAAACCTAGTTGGGACACATTTTTGTTAGAAATTGGCGACCTAACCAAAAGTGCACTTTGTTGGCGGGCCTACCCTACCCCCCTCAGGGCCAGTTCTATGATTCTGCTCCCACGGGAGGCACAAAACCTACTCCATAGTAGGTTTTCTTGCATGCTGATTCCATTTTTAATGTTTTCACTTGACTCTGACGAAGGCAAAGTCAAATACTCACCCCTATATGGACGGGGAAGCAAAGTGACGATTTTGGTAGGTCGCCATTTTCAATCAGAAATGTTGCCAATCGAAAGAGCGTCCAAAAAAACCTAGTTGGGACACATTTTTGTTAGAAATTGGCGACCTAACCAAAAGTGCACTTTGTTGGCGGGCCTACCCTACCCCCCTCAGGGCCAGTTCTATGATTCTGCTCCCACGGGAGGCACAAAACCTACTCCATAGTAGGTTTTCTTGCATGCTGATTCCATTTTTAATGTTTTCACTTGACTCTGACGAAGGCAAAGTCAAATACTCACCCCTATATGGACGGGGAAGCAAAGTGACGATTTTGGTAGGTCGCCATTTTCAATCAGAAATGTTGCCAATCGAAAGAGCGTCCAAAAAAACCTAGTTGGGACACATTTTTGTTAGAAATTGGCGACCTAACCAAAAGTGCACTTTGTTGGCGGGCCTACCCTACCCCCCTCAGGGCCAGTTCTATGATTCTGCTCCCACGGGAGGCACAAAACCTACTCCATAGTAGGTTTTCTTGCATGCTGATTCCATTTTTAATGTTTTCACTTGACTCTGACGAAGGCAAAGTCAAATACTCACCCCTATATGGACGGGGAAGCAAAGTGACGATTTTGGTAGGTCGCCATTTTCAATCAGAAATGTTGCCAATCGAAAGAGCGTCCAAAAAACCTAGTTGGGACACATTTTTGTTAGAAATTGGCGACCTAACCAAAGTGCACTTTGTTGGCGGGCCTACCCTACCCCCCTCAGGGCCAGTTCTATGATTCTGCTCCCACGGGAGGCACAAAACCTACTCCATAGTAGGTTTTCTTGCATGCTGATTCCATTTTAATGTTTTCACTTGACTCTGACGAAGGCAAAGTCAAATACTCACCCCTATATGGACGGGGAAGCAAAGTGACGATTTTGGTAGGTCGCCATTTTCAATCAGAAATGTTGCCAATCGAAAGAGCGTCCAAAAAAACCTAGTTGGGACACATTTTTGTTAGAAATTGGCGACCTAACCAAAAGTGCACTTTGTTGGCGGGCCTACCCTACCCCCCTCAGGGCCAGTTCTATGATTCTGCTCCCACGGGAGGCACAAAACCTACTCCATAGTAGGTTTTCTTGCATGCTGATTCCATTTTTAATGTTTTCACTTGACTCTGACGAAGGCAAAGTCAAATACTCACCCCTATATGGACGGGGAAGCAAAGTGACGATTTTGGTAGGTCGCCATTTTCAATCAGAAATGTTGCCAATCGAAAGAGCGTCCAAAAAAACCTAGTTGGGACACATTTTTGTTAGAAATTGGCGACCTAACCAAAAGTGCACTTTGTTGGCGGGCCTACCCTACCCCCCTCAGGGCCAGTTCTATGATTCTGCTCCCACGGGAGGCACAAAACCTACTCCATAGTAGGTTTTCTTGCATGCTGATTCCATTTTTAATGTTTTCACTTGACTCTGACGAAGGCAAAGTCAAATACTCACCCCTATATGGACGGGGAAGCAAAGTGACGATTTTGGTAGGTCGCCATTTTCAATCAGAAATGTTGCAATCGAAAGAGCGTCCAAAAAAAACCTAGTTGGGACACATTTTTGTTAGAAATTGGCGACCTAACCAAAAGTGCACTTTGTTGGCGGGCCTACCCTACCCCCCTCAGGCCAGTTCTATGATTCTGCTCCCACGGAGGCACAAAACCTACTCCATAGTAGGTTTTCTTGCATGCTGATTCCATTTTTAATGTTTTCACTTGACTCTGACGAAGGCAAAGTCAAATACTCACCCTATATGGACGGGGAAGCAAAGTGACGATTTTGGTAGGTCGCCATTTTCAATCAGAAATGTTGCCAATCGAAAGAGCGTCCAAAAAACCTAGTTGGGACACATTTTTGTTAGAAATTGGCGACCGTAACCAAAAGTGCACTTTGTTGGCGGGCCTACCCTACCCCCCTCAGGGCCAGTTCTATGATTCTGCTCCCACGGGAGGCACAAAACCTACTCCATAGTAGGTTTTCTTGCATGCTGATTCCATTTTTAATGTTTTCACTTGACTCTGACGAAGGCAAAGTCAAATACTCACCCCTATATGGACGGGAAGCAAAGTGACGATTTTGGTAGGTCGCCATTTTCAATCAGAAATGTTGCCAATCGAAAGAGCGTCCAAAAAAACCTAGTTGGGACACATTTTTGTTAGAAATTGGCGACCTAACCAAAAGTGCACTTTGTTGGCGGGCCTACCCTACCCCCCTCAGGGCCAGTTCTATGATTCTGCTCCCACGGGAGGCACAAAACCTACTCCATAGTAGGTTTTCTTGCATGCTGATTCCATTTTTAATGTTTTCACTTGACTCTGACGAAGGCAAAGTCAAATACTCACCCCTATATGGACGGGCAAGCAAAGTGACGATTTTGGTAGGTCGCCATTTTCAATCAGAAATGTTGCCAATCGAAAGAGCGTCCAAAAAAACCTAGTTGGGACACATTTTTGTTAGAAATTGGCGACCTAACCAAAAGTGCACTTTGTTGGCGGGCCTACCCTACCCCCCTCAGGGCCAGTTCTATGATTCTGCTCCCACGGGAGGCACAAAACCTACTCCATAGTAGGTTTTCTTGCATGCTGATTCCATTTTTAATGTTTTCACTTGACTCTGACGAAGGCAAAGTCAAATACTCACCCTATATGGACGGGGAAGCAAAGTGACGATTTTGGTAGGTCGCCATTTTCAATCAGAAATGTTGCCAATCGAAAGAGCGTCCAAAAAAACCTAGTTGGGACACATTTTTGTTAGAAATTGGCGACCTAACCAAAAGTGCACTTTGTTGGCGGGCCTACCCTACCCCCTCAGGGCCAGTTCTATGATTCTGCTCCCACGGGAGGCACAAAACCTACTCCATAGTAGGTTTTCTTGCATGCTGATTCCATTTTTAATGTTTTCACTTGACTCTGACGAAGGCAAAGTCAAATACTCACCCCTATATGGACGGGGAAGCAAAGTGACGATTTTGGTAGGTCGCCATTTTCAATCAGAAATGTTGCCAATCGAAAGAGCGTCCAAAAAAACCTAGTTGGGACACATTTTTGTTAGAAATTGGCGACCTAACCAAAAGTGCACTTTGTTGGCGGGCCTACCCTACCCCCCTCAGGGCCAGTTCTATGATTCTGCTCCCACGGGAGGCACAAAACCTACTCCATAGTAGGTTTTCTTGCATGCTGATTCCATTTTTAATGTTTTCACTTGACTCTAACGAAGGCAAAGTCAAATACTCACCCCTATATGGACGGGGAAGCAAAGTGACGATTTTGGTAGGTCGCCATTTTCAATCAGAAATGTTGCCAATCGAAAGAGCGTCCAAAACAACCTAGTTGGGACACATTTTTGTTAGAAATTGGCGACCTAACCAAAAGTGCACTTTGTCGGCGGGCCTACCCTACCCCCCTCAGGGCCAGTTCTATGATTCTGCTCCCACGGGAGGCACAAAACCTACTCCATAGTAGGTTTTCTTGCATGCTGATTCCATTTTTAATGTTTTCACTTGACTCTGACGAAGGCAAAGTCAAATACTCACCCCTATATGGACGGGGAAGCAAAGTGACGATTTTGGTAGGTCGCCATTTTCAATCAGAAATGTTGCCAATCGAAAGAGCGTCCAAAACAACCTAGTTGGGACACATTTTTGTTAGAAATTGGCGACCTAACCAAAAGTGCACTTTGTTGGCGGGCCTACCCTACCCCCCTCAGGGCCAGTTCTATGATTCTGCTCCCACGGGAGGCACAAAACCTACTCCATAGTAGGTTTTCTTGCATGCTGATTCCATTTTTAATGTTTTCACTTGACTCTGACGAAGGCAAAGTCAAATACTCACCCCTATATGGACGGGGAAGCAAAGTGACGATTTTGGTGTAGGTCGCCATTTTCAATCAGAAATGTTGCCAATCGAAAGAGCGTCCAAAAAAACCTAGTTGGGACACATTTTTGTTAGAAATTGGCGACCTAACCAAAAGTGCACTTTGTTGGCGGGCCTACCCTACCCCCCTCAGGGCCAGTTCTATGATTCTGCTCCCACGGGAGGCACAAAACCTACTCCATAGTAGGTTTTCTTGCATGCTGATTCCATTTTTAATGTTTTCACTTGACTCTGACGAAGGCAAAGTCAAATACTCACCCCTATATGGACGGGGAAGCAAAGTGACGATTTTGGTAGGTCGCCATTTTCAATCAGAAATGTTGCCAATCGAAAGAGCGTCCAAAAAAACCTAGTTGGGACACATTTTTGTTAGAAATTGGCGACCTAACCAAAAGTGCACTTTGTTGGCGGGCCTACCCTACCCCCCTCAGGGCCAGTTCTATGATTCTGCTCCCACGGGAGGCACAAAACCTACTCCATAGTAGGTTTTCTTGCATGCTGATTCCATTTTTAATGTTTTCACTTGACTCTGACGAAGGCAAAGTCAAATACTCACCCCTATATGGACGGGGAAGCAAAGTGACGATTTTGGTAGGTCGCCATTTTCAATCAGAAATGTTGCCAATCGAAAGAGCGTCCAAAAAAACCTAGTTGGGACACATTTTTGTTAGAAATTGGCGACCTAACCAAAAGTGCACTTTGTTGGCGGGCCTACCCTACCCCCCTCAGGGCCAGTTCTATGATTCTGCTCCCACGGGAGGCACAAAACCTACTCCATAGTAGGTTTTCTTGCATGCTGATTCCATTTTTAATGTTTTCACTTGACTCTGACGAAGGCAAAGTCAAATACTCACCCCTATATGGACGGGGAAGCAAAGTGACGATTTTGGTAGGTCGCCATTTTCAATCAGAAATGTTGCCAATCGAAAGAGCGTCCAAAAAAACCTAGTTGGGACACATTTTTGTTAGAAATTGGCGACCTAACCAAAAGTGCACTTTGTTGGCGGGCCTACCCTACCCCCCTCAGGGCCAGTTCTATGATTCTGCTCCCACGGGAGGCACAAAACCTACTCCATAGTAGGTTTTCTTGCATGCTGATTCCATTTTTAATGTTTTCACTTGACTCTGACGAAGGCAAAGTCAAATACTCACCCCTATATGGACGGGGAAGCAAAGTGACGATTTTGGTAGGTCGCCATTTTCAATCAGAAATGTTGCCAATCGAAAGAGCGTCCAAAAAAACCTAGTTGGGACACATTTTTGTTAGAAATTGGCGACCTAACCAAAAGTGCACTTTGTTGGCGGGCCTACCCTACCCCCCTCAGGGCCAGTTCTATGATTCTGCTCCCACGGGAGGCACAAAACCTACTCCATAGTAGGTTTTCTTGCATGCTGATTCCATTTTTAATGTTTTCACTTGACTCTGACGAAGGCAAAGTCAAATACTCACCCCTATATGGACGGGGAAGCAAAGTGACGATTTTGGTAGGTCGCCATTTTCAATCAGAAATGTTGCCAATCGAAAGAGCGTCCAAAAAAACCTAGTTGGGACACATTTTTGTTAGAAATTGGCGACCTAACCAAAAGTGCACTTTGTTGGCGGGCCTACCCTACCCCCCTCAGGGCCAGTTCTATGATTCTGCTCCCACGGGAGGCACAAAACCTACTCCATAGTAGGTTTTCTTGCATGCTGATTCCATTTTTAATGTTTTCACTTGACTCTGACGAAGGCAAAGTCAAATACTCACCCCTATATGGACGGGGAAGCAAAGTGACGATTTTGGTAGGTCGCCATTTTCAATCAGAAATGTTGCCAATCGAAAGAGCGTCCAAAAAAACCTAGTTGGGACACATTTTTGTTAGAAATTGGCGACCTAACCAAAAGTGCACTTTGTTGGCGGGCCTACCCTACCCCCCTCAGGGCCAGTTCTATGATTCTGCTCCCACGGGAGGCACAAAACCTACTCCATAGTAGGTTTTCTTGCATGCTGATTCCATTTTTAATGTTTTCACTTGACTCTGACGAAGGCAAAGTCAAATACTCACCCCTATATGGACGGGGAAGCAAAGTGACGATTTTGGTAGGTCGCCATTTTCAATCAGAAATGTTGCCAATCGAAAGAGCGTCCAAAAAAACCTAGTTGGGACACATTTTTGTTAGAAATTGGCGACCTAACCAAAAGTGCACTTTGTTGGCGGGCCTACCCTACCCCCCTCAGGGCCAGTTCTATGATTCTGCTCCCACGGGAGGCACAAAACCTACTCCATAGTAGGTTTTCTTGCATGCTGATTCCATTTTTAATGTTTTCACTTGACTCTGACGAAGGCAAAGTCAAATACTCACCCCTATATGGACGGGGAAGCAAAGTGACGATTTTGGTAGGTCGCCATTTTCAATCAGAAATGTTGCCAATCGAAAGAGCGTCCAAAAAAACCTAGTTGGGACACATTTTTGTTAGAAATTGGCGACCTAACCAAAAGTGCACTTTGTTGGCGGGCCTACCCTACCCCCCTCAGGGCCAGTTCTATGATTCTGCTCCCACGGGAGGCACAAAACCTACTCCATAGTAGGTTTTCTTGCATGCTGATTCCATTTTTAATGTTTTCACTTGACTCTGACGAAGGCAAAGTCAAATACTCACCCCTATATGGACGGGGAAGCAAAGTGACGATTTTGGTAGGTCGCCATTTTCAATCAGAAATGTTGCCAATCGAAAGAGCGTCCAAAAAAACCTAGTTGGGACACATTTTTGTTAGAAATTGGCGACCTAACCAAAAGTGCACTTTGTTGGCGGGCCTACCCTACCCCCCTCAGGGCCAGTTCTATGATTCTGCTCCCACGGGAGGCACAAAACCTACTCCATAGTAGGTTTTCTTGCATGCTGATTCCATTTTTAATGTTTTCACTTGACTCTGACGAAGGCAAAGTCAAATACTCACCCCTATATGGACGGGGAAGCAAAGTGACGATTTTGGTAGGTCGCCATTTTCAATCAGAAATGTTGCCAATCGAAAGAGCGTCCAAAAAAACCTAGCTGGGACACATTTTTGTTAGAAATTGGCGACCTAACCAAAAGTGCACTTTGTTGGCGGGCCTACCCTACCCCCCTCAGGGCCAGTTCTATGATTCTGCTCCCACGGGAGGCACAAAACCTACTCCATAGTAGGTTTTCTTGCATGCTGATTCCATTTTTAATGTTTTCACTTGACTCTGACGAAGGCAAAGTCAAATACTCACCCCTATATGGACGGGGAAGCAAAGTGACGATTTTGGTAGGTCGCCATTTTCAATCAGAAATGTTGCCAATCGAAAGAGCGTCCAAAAAAACCTAGTTGGGACACATTTTTGTTAGAAATTGGCGACCTAACCAAAAGTGCACTTTGTTGGCGGGCCTACCCTACCCCCCTCAGGGCCAGTTCTATGATTCTGCTCCCACGGGAGGCACAAAACCTACTCCATAGTAGGTTTTCTTGCATGCTGATTCCATTTTTAATGTTTTCACTTGACTCTGACGAAGGCAAAGTCAAATACTCACCCCTATATGGACGGGGAAGCAAAGTGACGATTTTGGTAGGTCGCCATTTTCAATCAGAAATGTTGCCAATCGAAAGAGCGTCCAAAAAAACCTAGTTGGGACACATTTTTGTTAGAAATTGGCGACCTAACCAAAAGTGCACTTTGTTGGCGGGCCTACCCTACCCCCCTCAGGGCCAGTTCTATGATTCTGCTCCCACGGGAGGCACAAAACCTACTCCATAGTAGGTTTTCTTGCATGCTGATTCCATTTTTAATGTTTTCACTTGACTCTGACGAAGGCAAAGTCAAATACTCACCCCTATATGGACGGGGAAGCAAAGTGACGATTTTGGTAGGTCGCCATTTTCAATCAGAAATGTTGCCAATCGAAAGAGCGTCCAAAAAAACCTAGTTGGGACACATTTTTGTTAGAAATTGGCGACGTAACCAAAAGTGCACTTTGTTGGCGGGCCTACCCTACCCCCCTCAGGGCCAGTTCTATGATTCTGCTCCCACGGGAGGCACAAAACCTACTCCATAGTAGGTTTTCTTGCATGCTGATTCCATTTTTAATGTTTTCACTTGACTCTGACGAAGGCAAAGTCAAATACTCACCACTATATGGACGGGCAAGCAAAGTGACGATTTTGGTAGGTCGCCATTTTCAATCAGAAATGTTGCCAATCGAAAGAGCGTCCAAAAAAACCTAGTTGGGACACATTTTTGTTAGAAATTGGCGACCTAACCAAAAGTGCACTTTGTTGGCGGGCCTACCCTACCCCCCTCAGGGCCAGTTCTATGATTCTGCTCCCACGGGAGGCACAAAACCTACTCCATAGTAGGTTTTCTTGCATGCTGATTCCATTTTTAATGTTTTCACTTGACTCTGACGAAGGCAAAGTCAAATACTCACCCCTATATGGACGGGGAAGCAAAGTGACGATTTTGGTAGGTCGCCATTTTCAATCAGAAATGTTGCCAATCGAAAGAGCGTCCAAAAAAACCTAGTTGGGACACATTTTTGTTAGAAATTGGCGACCTAACCAAAAGTGCACTTTGTTGGCGGGCCTACCCTACCCCCCTCAGGGCCAGTTCTATGATTCTGCTCCCACGGGAGGCACAAAACCTACTCCATAGTAGGTTTTCTTGCATGCTGATTCCATTTTTAATGTTTTCACTTGACTCTGACGAAGGCAAAGTCAAATACTCACCCCTATATGGACGGGGAAGCAAAGTGACGATTTTGGTAGGTCGCCATTTTCAATCAGAAATGTTGCCAATCGAAAGAGCGTCCAAAAAAACCTAGTTGGGACACATTTTTGTTAGAAATTGGCGACCTAACCAAAAGTGCACTTTGTTGGCGGGCCTACCCTACCCCCCTCAGGGCCAGTTCTATGATTCTGCTCCCACGGGAGGCACAAAACCTACTCCATAGTAGGTTTTCTTGCATGCTGATTCCATTTTTAATGTTTTCACTTGACTCTGACGAAGGCAAAGTCAAATACTCACCCCTATATGGACGGGGAAGCAAAGTGACGATTTTGGTAGGTCGCCATTTTCAATCAGAAATGTTGCCAATCGAAAGAGCGTCCAAAAAAACCTAGTTGGGACACATTTTTGTTAGAAATTGGCGACCTAACCAAAAGTGCACTTTGTTGGCGGGCCTACCCTACCCCCCTCAGGGCCAGTTCTATGATTCTGCTCCCACGGGAGGCACAAAACCTACTCCATAGTAGGTTTTCTTGCATGCTGATTCCATTTTTAATGTTTTCACTTGACTCTGACGAAGGCAAAGTCAAATACTCACCCCTATATGGACGGGGAAGCAAAGTGACGATTTTGGTAGGTCGCCATTTTCAATCAGAAATGTTGCCAATCGAAAGAGCGTCCAAAAAAACCTAGTTGGGACACATTTTTGTTAGAAATTGGCGACCTAACCAAAAGTGCACTTTGTTGGCGGGCCTACCCTACCCCCCTCAGGGCCAGTTCTATGATTCTGCTCCCACGGGAGGCACAAAACCTACTCCATAGTAGGTTTTCTTGCATGCTGATTCCATTTTTAATGTTTTCACTTGACTCTGACGAAGGCAAAGTCAAATACTCACCCCTATATGGACGGGGAAGCAAAGTGACGATTTTGGTAGGTCGCCATTTTCAATCAGAAATGTTGCCAATCGAAAGAGCGTCCAAAAAAACCTAGTTGGGACACATTTTTGTTAGAAATTGGCGACCTAACCAAAAGTGCACTTTGTTGGCGGGCCTACCCTACCCCCCTCAGGGCCAGTTCTATGATTCTGCTCCCACGGGAGGCACAAAACCTACTCCATAGTAGGTTTTCTTGCATGCTGATTCCATTTTTAATGTTTTCACTTGACTCTGACGAAGGCAAAGTCAAATACTCACCCCTATATGGACGGGGAAGCAAAGTGACGATTTTGGTAGGTCGCCATTTTCAATCAGAAATGTTGCCAATCGAAAGAGCGTCCAAAAAAACCTAGTTGGGACACATTTTTGTTAGAAATTGGCGACCTAACCAAAAGTGCACTTTGTTGGCGGGCCTACCCTACCCCCCTCAGGGCCAGTTCTATGATTCTGCTCCCACGGGAGGCACAAAACCTACTCCATAGTAGGTTTTCTTGCATGCTGATTCCATTTTTAATGTTTTCACTTGACTCTGACGAAGGCAAAGTCAAATACTCACCCCTATATGGACGGGGAAGCAAAGTGACGATTTTGGTAGGTCGCCATTTTCAATCAGAAATGTTGCCAATCGAAAGAGCGTCCAAAAAAACCTAGTTGGGACACATTTTTGTTAGAAATTGGCGACGTAACCAAAAGTGCACTTTGTTGGCGGGCCTACCCTACCCCCCTCAGGGCCAGTTCTATGATTCTGCTCCCACGGGAGGCACAAAACCTACTCCATAGTAGGTTTTCTTGCATGCTGATTCCATTTTTAATGTTTTCACTTGACTCTGACGAAGGCAAAGTCAAATACTCACCACTATATGGACGGGCAAGCAAAGTGACGATTTTGGTAGGTCGCCATTTTCAATCAGAAATGTTGCCAATCGAAAGAGCGTCCAAAAAAACCTAGTTGGGACACATTTTTGTTAGAAATTGGCGACCTAACCAAAAGTGCACTTTGTTGGCGGGCCTACCCTACCCCCCTCAGGGCCAGTTCTATGATTCTGCTCCCACGGGAGGCACAAAACCTACTCCATAGTAGGTTTTCTTGCATGCTGATTCCATTTTTAATGTTTTCACTTGACTCTGACGAAGGCAAAGTCAAATACTCACCCCTATATGGACGGGGAAGCAAAGTGACGATTTTGGTAGGTCGCCATTTTCAATCAGAAATGTTGCCAATCGAAAGAGCGTCCAAAAAAACCTAGTTGGGACACATTTTTGTTAGAAATTGGCGACCTAACCAAAAGTGCACTTTGTTGGCGGGCCTACCCTACCCCCCTCAGGGCCAGTTCTATGATTCTGCTCCCACGGGAGGCACAAAACCTACTCCATAGTAGGTTTTCTTGCATGCTGATTCCATTTTTAATGTTTTCACTTGACTCTGACGAAGGCAAAGTCAAATACTCACCCCTATATGGACGGGCAAGCAAAGTGACGATTTTGGTAGGTCGCCATTTTCAATCAGAAATGTTGCCAATCGAAAGAGCGTCCAAAAAAACCTAGTTGGGACACATTTTTGTTAGAAATTGGCGACCTAACCAAAAGTGCACTTTGTTGGCGGGCCTACCCTACCCCCCTCAGGGCCAGTTCTATGATTCTGCTCCCACGGGAGGCACAAAACCTACTCCATAGTAGGTTTTCTTGCATGCTGATTCCATTTTTAATGTTTTCACTTGACTCTGACGAAGGCAAAGTCAAATACTCACCCCTATATGGACGGGGAAGCAAAGTGACGATTTTGGTAGGTCGCCATTTTCAATCAGAAATGTTGCCAATCGAAAGAGCGTCCAAAAAAACCTAGTTGGGACACATTTTTGTTAGAAATTGGCGACCTAACCAAAAGTGCACTTTGTTGGCGGGCCTACCCTACCCCCCTCAGGGCCAGTTCTATGATTCTGCTCCCATGGGAGGCACAAAACCTACTCCATAGTAGGTTTTCTTGCATGCTGATTCCATTTTTAATGTTTTCACTTGACTCTAACGAAGGCAAAGTCAAATACTCACCCCTATATGGACGGGGAAGCAAAGTGACGATTTTGGTAGGTCGCCATTTTCAATCAGAAATGTTGCCAATCGAAAGAGCGTCCAAAACAACCTAGTTGGGACACATTTTTGTTAGAAATTGGCGACCTAACCAAAAGTGCACTTTGTAGGCGGGCCTACCCTACCCCCCTCAGGGCCAGTTCTATGATTCTGCTCCCACGGGAGGCACAAAACCTACTCCATAGTAGGTTTTCTTGCATGCTGATTCCATTTTTAATGTTTTCACTTGACTCTGACGAAGGCAAAGTCAAATACTCACCCCTATATGGACGGGGAAGCAAAGTGACGATTTTGGTAGGTCGCCATTTTCAATCAGAAATGTTGCCAATCGAAAGAGCGTCCAAAAAAACCTAGTTGGGACACATTTTTGTTAGAAATTGGCGACCTAACCAAAAGTGCACTTTGTTGGCGGGCCTACCCTACCCCCCTCAGGGCCAGTTCTATGATTCTGCTCCCACGGGAGGCACAAAACCTACTCCATAGTAGGTTTTCTTGCATGCTGATTCCATTTTTAATGTTTTCACTTGACTCTGACGAAGGCAAAGTCAAATACTCACCCCTATATGGACGGGGAAGCAAAGTGACGATTTTGGTAGGTCGCCATTTTCAATCAGAAATGTTGCCAATCGAAAGAGCGTCCAAAAAAACCTAGTTGGGACACATTTTTGTTAGAAATTGGCGACCTAACCAAAAGTGCACTTTGTTGGCGGGCCTACCCTACCCCCCTCAGGGCCAGTTCTATGATTCTGCTCCCACGGGAGGCACAAAACCTACTCCATAGTAGGTTTTCTTGCATGCTGATTCCATTTTTAATGTTTTCACTTGACTCTAACGAAGGCAAAGTCAAATACTCACCCCTATATGGACGGGGAAGCAAAGTGACGATTTTGGTAGGTCGCCATTTTCAATCAGAAATGTTGCCAATCGAAAGAGCGTCCAAAACAACCTAGTTGGGACACATTTTTGTTAGAAATTGGCGACCTAACCAAAAGTGCACTTTGTCGGCGGGCCTACCCTACCCCCCTCAGGGCCAGTTCTATGATTCTGCTCCCACGGGAGGCACAAAACCTACTCCATAGTAGGTTTTCTTGCATGCTGATTCCATTTTTAATGTTTTCACTTGACTCTGACGAAGGCAAAGTCAAATACTCACCCCTATATGGACGGGGAAGCAAAGTGACGATTTTGGTAGGTCGCCATTTTCAATCAGAAATGTTGCCAATCGAAAGAGCGTCCAAAACAACCTAGTTGGGACACATTTTTGTTAGAAATTGGCGACCTAACCAAAAGTGCACTTTGTTGGCGGGCCTACCCTACCCCCCTCAGGGCCAGTTCTATGATTCTGCTCCCACGGGAGGCACAAAACCTACTCCATAGTAGGTTTTCTTGCATGCTGATTCCATTTTTAATGTTTTCACTTGACTCTGACGAAGGCAAAGTCAAATACTCACCCCTATATGGACGGGGAAGCAAAGTGACGATTTTGGTAGGTCGCCATTTTCAATCAGAAATGTTGCCAATCGAAAGAGCGTCCAAAAAAACCTAGTTGGGACACATTTTTGTTAGAAATTGGCGACCTAACCAAAAGTGCACTTTGTTGGCGGGCCTACCCTACCCCCCTCAGGGCCAGTTCTATGATTCTGCTCCCACGGGAGGCACAAAACCTACTCCATAGTAGGTTTTCTTGCATGCTGATTCCATGTTTAATGTTTTCACTTGACTCTGACGAAGGCAAAGTCAAATACTCACCCCTATATGGACGGGGAAGCAAAGTGACGATTTTGGTAGGTCGCCATTTTCAATCAGAAATGTTGCCAATCGAAAGAGCGTCCAAAAAAACCTAGTTGGGACACATTTTTGTTAGAAATTGGCGACCTAACCAAAAGTGCACTTTGTTGGCGGGCCTACCCTACCCCCCTCAGGGCCAGTTCTATGATTCTGCTCCCACGGGAGGCACAAAACCTACTCCATAGTAGGTTTTCTTGCATGCTGATTCCATTTTTAATGTTTTCACTTGACTCTGACGAAGGCAAAGTCAAATACTCACCCCTATATGGACGGGCAAGCAAAGTGACGATTTTGGTAGGTCGCCATTTTCAATCAGAAATGTTGCCAATCGAAAGAGCGTCCAAAAAAACCTAGTTGGGACACATTTTTGTTAGAAATTGGCGACCTAACCAAAAGTGCACTTTGTTGGCGGGCCTACCCTACCCCCCTCAGGGCCAGTTCTATGATTCTGCTCCCACGGGAGGCACAAAACCTACTCCATAGTAGGTTTTCTTGCATGCTGATTCCATTTTTAATGTTTTCACTTGACTCTGACGAAGGCAAAGTCAAATACTCACCCCTATATGGACGGGGAAGCAAAGTGACGATTTTGGTAGGTCGCCATTTTCAATCAGAAATGTTGCCAATCGAAAGAGCGTCCAAAAAAACCTAGTTGGGACACATTTTTGTTAGAAATTGGCGACCTAACCAAAAGTGCACTTTGTTGGCGGGCCTACCCTACCCCCCTCAGGGCCAGTTCTATGATTCTGCTCCCACGGGAGGCACAAAACCTACTCCATAGTAGGTTTTCTTGCATGCTGATTCCATTTTTAATGTTTTCACTTGACTCTGACGAAGGCAAAGTCAAATACTCACCCCTATATGGACGGGGAAGCAAAGTGACGATTTTGGTAGGTCGCCATTTTCAATCAGAAATGTTGCCAATCGAAAGAGCGTCCAAAAAAACCTAGTTGGGACACATTTTTGTTAGAAATTGGCGACCTAACCAAAAGTGCACTTTGTTGGCGGGCCTACCCTACCCCCCTCAGGGCCAGTTCTATGATTCTGCTCCCACGGGAGGCACAAAACCTACTCCATAGTAGGTTTTCTTGCATGCTGATTCCATTTTTAATGTTTTCACTTGACTCTGACGAAGGCAAAGTCAAATACTCACCCCTATATGGACGGGGAAGCAAAGTGACGATTTTGGTAGGTCGCCATTTTCAATCAGAAACGTTGCCAATCGAAAGAGCGTCCAAAAAAACCTAGTTGGGACACATTTTTGTTAGAAATTGGCGACCTAACCAAAAGTGCACTTTGTTGGCGGGCCTACCCTACCCCCCTCAGGGCCAGTTCTATGATTCTGCTCCCACGGGAGGCACAAAACCTACTCCATAGTAGGTTTTCTTGTATGCTGATTCCATTTTTAATGTTTTCACTTGACTCTGACGAAGGCAAAGTCAAATACTCACCCCTATATGGACGGGGAAGCAAAGTGACGATTTTGGTAGGTCGCCATTTTCAATCAGAAATGTTGCCAATCGAAAGAGCGTCCAAAAAAACCTAGTTGGGACACATTTTTGTTAGAAATTGGCGACCTAACCAAAAGTGCACTTTGTTGGCGGGCCTACCCTACCCCCCTCAGGGCCAGTTCTATGATTCTGCTCCCACGGGAGGCACAAAACCTACTCCATAGTAGGTTTTCTTGCATGCTGATTCCATTTTTAATGTTTTCACTTGACTCTGACGAAGGCAAAGTCAAATACTCACCCCTATATGGACGGGGAAGCAAAGTGACGATTTTGGTAGGTCGCCATTTTCAATCAGAAATGTTGCCAATCGAAAGAGCGTCCAAAAAAACCTAGTTGGGACACATTTTTGTTAGAAATTGGCGACCTAACCAAAAGTGCACTTTGTTGGCGGGCCTACCCTACCCCCCTCAGGGCCAGTTCTATGATTCTGCTCCCACGGGAGGCACAAAACCTACTCCATAGTAGGTTTTCTTGTATGCTGATTCCATTTTTAATGTTTTCACTTGACTCTGACGAAGGCAAAGTCAAATACTCACCCCTATATGGACGGGGAAGCAAAGTGACGATTTTGGTAGGTCGCCATTTTCAATCAGAAATGTTGCCAATCGAAAGAGCGTCCAAAAAAACCTAGTTGGGACACATTTTTGTTAGAAATTGGCGACCTAACCAAAAGTGCACTTTGTTGGCGGGCCTACCCTACCCCCCTCAGGGCCAGTTCTATGATTCTGCTCCCACGGGAGGCACAAAACCTACTCCATAGTAGGTTTTCTTGCATGCTGATTCCATTTTTAATGTTTTCACTTGACTCTGACGAAGGCAAAGTCAAATACTCACCCCTATATGGACGGGCAAGCAAAGTGACGATTTTGGTAGGTCGCCATTTTCAATCAGAAATGTTGCCAATCGAAAGAGCGTCCAAAAAAACCTAGTTGGGACACATTTTTGTTAGAAATTGGCGACCTAACCAAAAGTGCACTTTGTTGGCGGGCCTACCCTACCCCCCTCAGGGCCAGTTCTATGATTCTGCTCCCACGGGAGGCACAAAACCTACTCCATAGTAGGTTTTCTTGCATGCTGATTCCATTTTTAATGTTTTCACTTGACTCTGACGAAGGCAAAGTCAAATACTCACCCCTATATGGACGGGCAAGCAAAGTGACGATTTTGGTAGGTCGCCATTTTCAATCAGAAATGTTGCCAATCGAAAGAGCGTCCAAAAAAAAGCTAGTTGGGACACATTTTTGTTAGAAATTGGCGACCTAACCAAAAGTGCACTTTGTTGGCGGGCCTACCCTACCCCCCTCAGGGCCAGTTCTATGATTCTGCTCCCACGGGAGGCACAAAACCTACTCCATAGTAGGTTTTCTTGCATGCTGATTCCATTTTTAATGTTTTCACTTGACTCTGACGAAGGCAAAGTCAAATACTCACCCCTATATGGACGGGGAAGCAAAGTGACGATTTTGGTAGGTCGCCATTTTCAATCAGAAATGTTGCCAATCGAAAGAGCGTCCAAAAAAACCTAGTTGGGACACATTTTTGTTAGAAATTGGCGACCTAACCAAAAGTGCACTTTGTTGGCGGGCCTACCCTACCCCCCTCAGGGCCAGTTCTATGATTCTGCTCCCACGGGAGGCACAAAACCTACTCCATAGTAGGTTTTCTTGCATGCTGATTCCATTTTTAATGTTTTCACTTGACTCTGACGAAGGCAAAGTCAAATACTCACCCCTATATGGACGGGGAAGCAAAGTGACGATTTTGGTAGGTCGCCATTTTCAATCAGAAATGTTGCCAATCGAAAGAGCGTCCAAAAAAACCTAGTTGGGACACATTTTTGTTAGAAATTGGCGACCTAACCAAAAGTGCACTTTGTTGGCGGGCCTACCCTACCCCCCTCAGGGCCAGTTCTATGATTCTGCTCCCACGGGAGGCACAAAACCTACTCCATAGTAGGTTTTCTTGCATGCTGATTCCATTTTTAATGTTTTCACTTGACTCTGACGAAGGCAAAGTCAAATACTCACCCCTATATGGACGGGGAAGCAAAGTGACGATTTTGGTAGGTCGCCATTTTCAATCAGAAACGTTGCCAATCGAAAGAGCGTCCAAAAAAACCTAGTTGGGACACATTTTTGTTAGAAATTGGCGACCTAACCAAAAGTGCACTTTGTTGGCGGGCCTACCCTACCCCCCTCAGGGCCAGTTCTATGATTCTGCTCCCACGGGAGGCACAAAACCTACTCCATAGTAGGTTTTCTTGTATGCTGATTCCATTTTTAATGTTTTCACTTGACTCTGACGAAGGCAAAGTCAAATACTCACCCCTATATGGACGGGGAAGCAAAGTGACGATTTTGGTAGGTCGCCATTTTCAATCAGAAATGTTGCCAATCGAAAGAGCGTCCAAAAAAACCTAGTTGGGACACATTTTTGTTAGAAATTGGCGACCTAACCAAAAGTGCACTTTGTTGGCGGGCCTACCCTACCCCCCTCAGGGCCAGTTCTATGATTCTGCTCCCACGGGAGGCACAAAACCTACTCCATAGTAGGTTTTCTTGCATGCTGATTCCATTTTTAATGTTTTCACTTGACTCTGACGAAGGCAAAGTCAAATACTCACCCCTATATGGACGGGGAAGCAAAGTGACGATTTTGGTAGGTCGCCATTTTCAATCAGAAATGTTGCCAATCGAAAGAGCGTCCAAAAAAACCTAGTTGGGACACATTTTTGTTAGAAATTGGCGACCTAACCAAAAGTGCACTTTGTTGGCGGGCCTACCCTACCCCCCTCAGGGCCAGTTCTATGATTCTGCTCCCACGGGAGGCACAAAACCTACTCCATAGTAGGTTTTCTTGTATGCTGATTCCATTTTTAATGTTTTCACTTGACTCTGACGAAGGCAAAGTCAAATACTCACCCCTATATGGACGGGGAAGCAAAGTGACGATTTTGGTAGGTCGCCATTTTCAATCAGAAATGTTGCCAATCGAAAGAGCGTCCAAAAAAACCTAGTTGGGACACATTTTTGTTAGAAATTGGCGACCTAACCAAAAGTGCACTTTGTTGGCGGGCCTACCCTACCCCCCTCAGGGCCAGTTCTATGATTCTGCTCCCACGGGAGGCACAAAACCTACTCCATAGTAGGTTTTCTTGCATGCTGATTCCATTTTTAATGTTTTCACTTGACTCTGACGAAGGCAAAGTCAAATACTCACCCCTATATGGACGGGCAAGCAAAGTGACGATTTTGGTAGGTCGCCATTTTCAATCAGAAATGTTGCCAATCGAAAGAGCGTCCAAAAAAACCTAGTTGGGACACATTTTTGTTAGAAATTGGCGACCTAACCAAAAGTGCACTTTGTTGGCGGGCCTACCCTACCCCCCTCAGGGCCAGTTCTATGATTCTGCTCCCACGGGAGGCACAAAACCTACTCCATAGTAGGTTTTCTTGCATGCTGATTCCATTTTTAATGTTTTCACTTGACTCTGACGAAGGCAAAGTCAAATACTCACCCCTATATGGACGGGGAAGCAAAGTGACGATTTTGGTAGGTCGCCATTTTCAATCAGAAATGTTGCCAATCGAAAGAGCGTCCAAAAAAACCTAGTTGGGACACATTTTTGTTAGAAATTGGCGACCTAACCAAAAGTGCACTTTGTTGGCGGGCCTACCCTACCCCCCTCAGGGCCAGTTCTATGATTCTGCTCCCACGGGAGGCACAAAACCTACTCCATAGTAGGTTTTCTTGCATGCTGATTCCATTTTTAATGTTTTCACTTGACTCTGACGAAGGCAAAGTCAAATACTCACCCCTATATGGACGGGGAAGCAAAGTGACGATTTTGGTAGGTCGCCATTTTCAATCAGAAATGTTGCCAATCGAAAGAGCGTCCAAAAAAACCTAGTTGGGACACATTTTTGTTAGAAATTGGCGACCTAACCAAAAGTGCACTTTGTTGGCGGGCCTACCCTACCCCCCTCAGGGCCAGTTCTATGATTCTGCTCCCACGGGAGGCACAAAACCTACTCCATAGTAGGTTTTCTTGTATGCTGATTCCATTTTTAATGTTTTCACTTGACTCTGACGAAGGCAAAGTCAAATACTCACCCCTATATGGACGGGGAAGCAAAGTGACGATTTTGGTAGGTCGCCATTTTCAATCAGAAATGTTGCCAATCGAAAGAGCGTCCAAAAAAACCTAGTTGGGACACATTTTTGTTAGAAATTGGCGACCTAACCAAAAGTGCACTTTGTTGGCGGGCCTACCCTACCCCCCTCAGGGCCAGTTCTATGATTCTGCTCCCACGGGAGGCACAAAACCTACTCCATAGTAGGTTTTCTTGCATGCTGATTCCATTTTTAATGTTTTCACTTGACTCTGACGAAGGCAAAGTCAAATACTCACCCCTATATGGACGGGCAAGCAAAGTGACGATTTTGGTAGGTCGCCATTTTCAATCAGAAATGTTGCCAATCGAAAGAGCGTCCAAAAAAACCTAGTTGGGACACATTTTTGTTAGAAATTGGCGACCTAACCAAAAGTGCACTTTGTTGGCGGGCCTACCCTACCCCCCTCAGGGCCAGTTCTATGATTCTGCTCCCACGGGAGGCACAAAACCTACTCCATAGTAGGTTTTCTTGCATGCTGATTCCATTTTTAATGTTTTCACTTGACTCTGACGAAGGCAAAGTCAAATACTCACCCCTATATGGACGGGGAAGCAAAGTGACGATTTTGGTAGGTCGCCATTTTCAATCAGAAATGTTGCCAATCGAAAGAGCGTCCAAAAAAACCTAGTTGGGACACATTTTTGTTAGAAATTGGCGACCTAACCAAAAGTGCACTTTGTTGGCGGGCCTACCCTACCCCCCTCAGGGCCAGTTCTATGATTCTGCTCCCACGGGAGGCACAAAACCTACTCCATAGTAGGTTTTCTTGCATGCTGATTCCATTTTTAATGTTTTCACTTGACTCTGACGAAGGCAAAGTCAAATACTCACCCCTATATGGACGGGGAAGCAAAGTGACGATTTTGGTAGGTCGCCATTTTCAATCAGAAATGTTGCCAATCGAAAGAGCGTCCAAAAAAACCTAGTTGGGACACATTTTTGTTAGAAATTGGCGACCTAACCAAAAGTGCACTTTGTTGGCGGGCCTACCCTACCCCCCTCAGGGCCAGTTCTATGATTCTGCTCCCACGGGAGGCACAAAACCTACTCCATAGTAGGTTTTCTTGCATGCTGATTCCATTTTTAATGTTTTCACTTGACTCTGACGAAGGCAAAGTCAAATACTCACCCCTATATGGACGGGGAAGCAAAGTGACGATTTTGGTAGGTCGCCATTTTCAATCAGAAACGTTGCCAATCGAAAGAGCGTCCAAAAAAACCTAGTTGGGACACATTTTTGTTAGAAATTGGCGACCTAACCAAAAGTGCACTTTGTTGGCGGGCCTACCCTACCCCCCTCAGGGCCAGTTCTATGATTCTGCTCCCACGGGAGGCACAAAACCTACTCCATAGTAGGTTTTCTTGCATGCTGATTCCATTTTTAATGTTTTCACTTGACTCTGACGAAGGCAAAGTCAAATACTCACCCCTATATGGACGGGAAAGCAAAGTGACGATTTTGGTAGGTCGCCATTTTCAATCAGAAACGTTGCCAATCGAAAGAGCGTCCAAAAAAACCTAGTTGGGACACATTTTTGTTAAAAATTGGCGACCTAACCAAAAGTGCACTTTGTTGGCGGGCCTACCCTACCCCCCTCAGGGCCAGTTCTATGATTCTGCTCCCACGGGAGGCACAAAACCTACTCCATAGTAGGTTTTCTTGCATGCTGATTCCATTTTTAATGTTTTCACTTGACTCTGACGAAGGCAAAGTCAAATACTCACCCCTATATGGACGGGCAAGCAAAGTGACGATTTTGGTAGGTCGCCATTTTCAATCAGAAATGTTGCCAATCGAAAGAGCGTCCAAAAAAACCTAGTTGGGACACATTTTTGTTAGAAATTGGCGACCTAACCAAAAGTGCACTTTGTTGGCGGGCCTACCCTACCCCCCTCAGGGCCAGTTCTATGATTCTGCTCCCACGGGAGGCACAAAACCTACTCCATAGTAGGTTTTCTTGTATGCTGATTCCATTTTTAATGTTTTCACTTGACTCTGACGAAGGCAAAGTCAAATACTCACCCCTATATGGACGGGGAAGCAAAGTGACGATTTTGGTAGGTCGCTATTTTCAATCAGAAATGTTGCCAATCGAAAGAGCGTCCAAAAAAACCTAGTTGGGACACATTTTTGTTAGAAATTGGCGACCTAACCAAAAGTGCACTTTGTTGGCGGGCCTACCCTACCCCCCTCAGGGCCAGTTCTATGATTCTGCTCCCACGGGAGGCACAAAACCTACTCCATAGTAGGTTTTCTTGCATGCTGATTCCATTTTTAATGTTTTCACTTGACTCTGACGAAGGCAAAGTCAAATACTCACCCCTATATGGACGGGGAAGCAAAGTGACGATTTTGGTAGGTCGCCATTTTCAATCAGAAATGTTGCCAATCGAAAGAGCGTCCAAAAAAACCTAGTTGGGACACATTTTTGTTAGAAATTGGCGACCTAACCAAAAGTGCACTTTGTTGGCGGGCCTACCCTACCCCCCTCAGGGCCAGTTCTATGATTCTGCTCCCACGGGAGGCACAAAACCTACTCCATAGTAGGTTTTCTTGTATGCTGATTCCATTTTTAATGTTTTCACTTGACTCTGACGAAGGCAAAGTCAAATACTCACCCCTATATGGACGGGGAAGCAAAGTGACGATTTTGGTAGGTCGCTATTTTCAATCAGAAATGTTGCCAATCGAAAGAGCGTCCAAAAAAACCTAGTTGGGACACATTTTTGTTAGAAATTGGCGACCTAACCAAAAGTGCACTTTGTTGGCGGGCCTACCCTACCCCCCTCAGGGCCAGTTCTATGATTCTGCTCCCACGGGAGGCACAAAACCTACTCCATAGTAGGTTTTCTTGTATGCTGATTCCATTTTTAATGTTTTCACTTGACTCTGACGAAGGCAAAGTCAAATACTCACCCCTATATGGACGGGGAAGCAAAGTGACGATTTTGGTAGGTCGCTATTTTCAATCAGAAATGTTGCCAATCGAAAGAGCGTCCAAAAAAACCTAGTTGGGACACATTTTTGTTAGAAATTGGCGACCTAACCAAAAGTGCACTTTGTTGGTGGGCCTACCCTACCCCCCTCAGGGCCAGTTCTATGATTCTGCTCCCACGGGAGGCACAAAACCTACTCCATAGTAGGTTTTCTTGCATGCTGATTCCATTTTTAATGTTTTCACTTGACTCTGACGAAGGCAAAGTCAAATACTCACCCCTATATGGACGGGGAAGCAAAGTGACGATTTTGGTAGGTCGCCATTTTCAATCAGAAATGTTGCCAATCGAAAGAGCGTCCAAAAAAACCTAGTTGGGACACATTTTTGTTAGAAATTGGCGACCTAACCAAAAGTGCACTTTGTTGGCGGGCCTACCCTACCCCCCTCAGGGCCAGTTCTATGATTCTGCTCCCACGGGAGGCACAAAACCTACTCCATAGTAGGTTTTCTTGTATGCTGATTCCATTTTTAATGTTTTCACTTGACTCTGACGAAGGCAAAGTCAAATACTCACCCCTATATGGACGGGGAAGCAAAGTGACGATTTTGGTAGGTCGCTATTTTCAATCAGAAATGTTGCCAATCGAAAGAGCGTCCAAAAAAACCTAGTTGGGACACATTTTTGTTAGAAATTGGCGACCTAACCAAAAGTGCACTTTGTTGGCGGGCCTACCCTACCCCCCTCAGGGCCAGTTCTATGATTCTGCTCCCACGGGAGGCACAAAACCTACTCCATAGTAGGTTTTCTTGCATGCTGATTCCATTTTTAATGTTTTCACTTGACTCTGACGAAGGCAAAGTCAAATACTCACCCCTATATGGACGGGGAAGCAAAGTGACGATTTTGGTAGGTCGCCATTTTCAATCAGAAACGTTGCCAATCGAAAGAGCGTCCAAAAAAACCTAGTTGGGACACATTTTTGTTAGAAATTGGCGACCTAACCAAAAGTGCACTTTGTTGGCGGGCCTACCCTACCCCCCTCAGGGCCAGTTCTATGATTCTGCTCCCACGGGAGGCACAAAACCTACTCCATAGTAGGTTTTCTTGTATGCTGATTCCATTTTTAATGTTTTCACTTGACTCTGACGAAGGCAAAGTCAAATACTCACCCCTATATGGACGGGGAAGCAAAGTGACGATTTTGGTAGGTCGCTATTTTCAATCAGAAATGTTGCCAATCGAAAGAGCGTCCAAAAAAACCTAGTTGGGACACATTTTTGTTAGAAATTGGCGACCTAACCAAAAGTGCACTTTGTTGGTGGGCCTACCCTACCCCCCTCAGGGCCAGTTCTCTGATTCTGCTCCCACGGGAGGCACAAAACCTACTCCATAGTAGGTTTTCTTGCATGCTGATTCCATTTTTAATGTTTTCACTTGACTCTGACGAAGGCAAAGTCAAATACTCACCCCTATATGGACGGGGAAGCAAAGTGACGATTTTGGTAGGTCGCCATTTTCAATCAGAAATGTTGCCAATCGAAAGAGCGTCCAAAAAAACCTAGTTGGGACACATTTTTGTTAGAAATTGGCGACCTAACCAAAAGTGCACTTTGTTGGCGGGCCTACCCTACCCCCCTCAGGGCCAGTTCTATGATTCTGCTCCCACGGGAGGCACAAAACCTACTCCATAGTAGGTTTTCTTGTATGCTGATTCCATTTTTAATGTTTTCACTTGACTCTGACGAAGGCAAAGTCAAATACTCACCCCTATATGGACGGGGAAGCAAAGTGACGATTTTGGTAGGTCGCTATTTTCAATCAGAAATGTTGCCAATCGAAAGAGCGTCCAAAAAAACCTAGTTGGGACACATTTTTGTTAGAAATTGGCGACCTAACCAAAAGTGCACTTTGTTGGCGGGCCTACCCTACCCCCCTCAGGGCCAGTTCTATGATTCTGCTCCCACGGGAGGCACAAAACCTACTCCATAGTAGGTTTTCTTGCATGCTGATTCCATTTTTAATGTTTTCACTTGACTCTGACGAAGGCAAAGTCAAATACTCACCCCTATATGGACGGGGAAGCAAAGTGACGATTTTGGTAGGTCGCCATTTTCAATCAGAAACGTTGCCAATCGAAAGAGCGTCCAAAAAAACCTAGTTGGGACACATTTTTGTTAGAAATTGGCGACCTAACCAAAAGTGCACTTTGTTGGCGGGCCTACCCTACCCCCCTCAGGGCCAGTTCTATGATTCTGCTCCCACGGGAGGCACAAAACCTACTCCATAGTAGGTTTTCTTGCATGCTGATTCCATTTTTAATGTTTTCACTTGACTCTGACGAAGGCAAAGTCAAATACTCACCCCTATATGGACGGGGAAGCAAAGTGACGATTTTGTTAGGTCGCCATTTTCAATCAGAATTGTTGCCAATCGAAAGAGCGTCCAAAGAAACCTAGTTGGGACACATTTTTGTTAGAAATTGGCGACCTAACCAAAAGTGCACTTTGTTGGCGGGCCTACCCTACCCCCCTCAGGGCCAGTTCTATGATTCTGCTCCCACGGGAGGCACAAAACCTACTCCATAGTAGGTTTTCTTGCATGCTGATTCCATTTTTAATGTTTTCACTTGACTCTGACGAAGGCAAAGTCAAATACTCACCCCTATATGGACGGGCAAGCAAAGTGACGATTTTGGTAGGTCGCCATTTTCAATCAGAAATGTTGCCAATCGAAAGAGCGTCCAAAAAAACCTAGTTGGGACACATTTTTGTTAGAAATTGGCGACCTAACCAAAAGTGCACTTTGTTGGCGGGCCTACCCTACCCCCCTCAGGGCCACTTCTATGATTCTGCTCCCACGGGAGGCACAAAACCTACTCCATAGTAGGTTTTCTTGCATGCTGATTCCATTTTTAATGTTTTCACTTGACTCTGACGAAGGCAAAGTCAAATACTCACCCCTATATGGACGGGGAAGCAAAGTGACGATTTTGTTAGGTCGCCATTTTCAATCAGAAATGTTGCCAATCGAAAGAGCGTCCAAAAAAACCTAGTTGGGACACATTTTTGTTAGAAATTGGCGACCTAACCAAAAGTGCACTTTGTTGGCGGGCCTACCCTACCCCCCTCAGGGCCAGTTCTATGAATCTGCTCTCACGGGAGGCACAAAACCTACTCCATAGTAGGTTTTCTTGCATGCTGATTCCATTTTTAATGTTTTCACTTGACTTTGACGAAGGCAAAGTCAAATACTCACCCCTATATGGACGGGGAAGCAAAGTGACGATTTTATTAGGTCGCCATTTTCAATCAGAAATGTTGCCAATCGAAAGAGCGTCCAAAAAAACCTAGTTGGGACACATTTTTGTTAGAAATTGGCGACCTAACTAAAAGTGCACTTTGTTGGCGGGCCTACCCTACCCCCCTCAGGACCAGTTTTATGACTCTGCTCCCACGGGAGGCACAAAACCTACTCCATAGTAGGTTTTCTTGCATGCTGATTCCATTTTTAATGTTTTCACTTGACTCTGACGAAGGCAAAGTCAAATACTCACCCCTATATGGACGGGGAAGCAAAGTGACGATTTTATTAGGTCGCTATTTTCAATCAGAAATGTTGCCAATCGAAAGAGCGTCCAAAAAAACCTAGTTGGGAGACATTTTTGTTAGAAATTGGCGACCTAACCAAAAGTGCACTTTGTTGGCGGGCCTACCCTACCCCCCTCAGGGCCAGTTCTATGACTCTGCTCCAACGGGAGGGACAAAACCTATCCCAAAGTATGTTTTCTTGCATGCTGATTTCATTTTCAATGTTTTTACTTGACTCTGAGGAGGGCGAAAACAAATGTTCATTCCCATCTGGACAAGGAAGCAAAGTGACGATTTTGGTAGGTTGCCATTTTCAATCACGAATGTTGCCGTTCGAAAGATCGTCCAAAAAAACCTAGTTGGGACAGAGTTTTGTTAGAAATTGGCGACCTAGCCAAAAATGCACTTTTTTGGCGGAACAACCCTATCCCCCTTTAGAGGACGTTCTAAGACTTTGTTCCAACGAGAGGCACAAAACCTGTCCCAAAGTATGTTTTCTTGCATGCTTATTTCATTTTCAATATTTTTACGTGACTCTGACGAAGGCAAAGTCAAATATTCACCCCTTTATGGACGGGGAAGCAAAGTGACGATTTTTGTAGATCGCCATTTTCAATTACGAATGTTGCCGTTCGAATGAGCGTGCAAAACAACTTTATTAGGACACTTTTATGTTGGAAATTGGCGACGTCACAAAAAATGCATTTTTCTGGCGAGCCTACCCCACCGCCCTCATAGGACGTTCTATGACGCTGGTCCTACGAGAGGCACGAAACCTATCCTAAAGTATGTTTTCTTGCATGGTAATTTCTTTTTCAATGTTTTTACTTGACTCTGACAAGGGCAAAGTCAAATACTCACCCTTATATGGACGGGGAAGCAAAGTGACGATTTTAGTAGGTCGCCATTTTCAAGCAGGAATGTTGCCGTTCGAAAGAGCGTCCAACAAAACTTGGCTGGGACACATTTTTGTTAGAAATTGGCGACCTAACAAAAAGAGGACTTTTTGGCGGGCCTACCCTACCCACTTTAGAGGACGTTCTATGACTCTGGTCCCACGGGAGGCACAAAACCCATCCCAAAGTATGTTTTTTTGCATCCTGATTTTATTGTCAATGTTTTTACTTGACTCTGACGAGGGCAAGGTTAAATACTCACCCCTATATGGACGGGGAAGAAAAGTGACGATTTTAGTAGGTCGCCATTTTTAATCACGAATGTTGCCGTTCGAAAGAGCGTCCAACAAAACTTGATTGGACACATTTTTGTTAGAGATTGGTGACCTCACCAAAAGTGCACTTTTTTGGCGGGCCTACCCTACCCCTCTCAGGGGACGTTCTATGACTCTGGTCCCACGGGAGGCACAAAACCCATCCCAAAGGATGTTTTTCTGCATGCGGATTATATTTTCAATGATTTTACTTGACTCTGACGAAGGCAAAGTGAAATACTTACCTCTATATGGACGGGGAAGCAAAGTGACGATTTGAGTACGTCGCCTTTTTCAATCACAAATGTTGCCGTTTGAAAGAGCGTCCAAAAAAACTTGATTGGGACACATTTTTGTTAGAAATTGGCGACCTAACCAAAAGTGCACTTTTTTAACTGGCCTACCCTGCCCCTCATAGAGGACGTTCTATGAATCTGGTCCCACAGGAAGCACAAAACTGATCAGGAAGTATAACTTCTTGCATGCTGAGTTTATCTTTAATGTTTTTACTTGACTCTGACGAAGGCAATGTTAAATAATCACCCGTATATGGACAGGGAAGCAAAGAGCTTGGTAGGTCGAGTTTTTTTGTTAGGAATGTTGCCGTTTGAAAGAGCGTAAAAAAGAAACTTGCTTGGGACACATTTTTGTTAAAAATTGGCGACGTAAGAAAAAATAAAAATCATGACCCTGAACGTGAGAATTCCTAACCCGTAAACGTAAGAAATGAAACTTCTAAATGTAAGAATTAATAACGCCTAAACGTAATACAACAAACCTCTAAACGTAAGAAAATTTAACCCGCAAACATAAGAAAACTAACCCATAAAAGTAAGAATTACCAGCCCCCAACGTATTAAAGCTAATGCCCAAACGTAAGAATCCCTAACAAGCAAACGTAAGAAAACTAACCCTTAAACAAAAGAATTACTAGCCCCCAAACGTAAGAAAACTAACCCCCAAACAAAAGAATTCTTAAACCCTACGCGAAAAAATCACTAACTTACAAACGTAAGAAAACAACCCCCAAACGTAAAAGGACTATTTCTCTAACGAAAAAAATACTAACCCATAAACGTAAGAAAACTAGCCCACAAACAGAAGAAAACTAAACCCCAAACGTAAGAATCCTTAACCCCAAAACGTAAGAGTTACTAGCCCCGAAACGTAACAAAACTAACCCCCAAACGTAAGAATCCTTAACCCCCAAACATAAGAAAACTAACCTTCAAACGTAACAATCCTTACCCCCCTAAACGTAAGAAAACTAACCTCCAAACGTAAGAATAAATAACCCCCAAACGTAAGAAAACTAACTCCTAAACGTAAGAATCCTTAACCCCCAAATGTAAGAAAACTAACCATCAAACGTAAGAATTACTAACCCAAAACGTAAAAAAAATAACACCCAAACTAAGAATCCTTAGCCCCCAAACGTAGGAAAACTAACCCTCAAACGTAATAATTATTAACCCCCTGACGTAAGAAAACTAACCAACAAACGTAACAATCCCTAACCCTTAAACGTAAGAAAACAAACCGTTAAACGTAAGAATTACTAGCCCCTAAACGAACGAAAACGAACCCCCAAACGTAAGAAAAGGAAAGAAATACTAGCCCCCAAACGGAATACAACTAACCCCCAAACGTAAGAATCCTTAACCCCCAAACGTAAGAAAACTAACCGCCAAACGTTGGAATTACTAACCCCCACACGGAAGAAAATAAACCCCCAAACGTAAGAATCCTTAACCTCCAAACGTAAAAAAACTAACCCTCAAACGTAATAATTACTAACCCACAGACGTAAGAAAACTAACCACCAAAGGTAACAATCCCTAACCCTTAAACATAAGAAAACAAACCGCCAAACGTAAGAATTACTAACCCTTAAACGAAAGAAAACAAACCCCCAAACGTAATAAAACTAACTTCCAAACGTAAGAATTACAAACCCCCTGACGTAAAAAAACTAACCCGCAGACGTAAGAATTACTAACCCGCAAACGGAAGAAAACTAATCCCGAAACGTAAGAAACCTTAACCCCCACACATAAGAAAAGAAACCGCCAAACGTAAAAATTACTAACCCCCACACGCAAGAAAATTAACCCCCAAACGTAAGAATCCTCAACCCCCAAACGTAAGAAAACTAACCCGTAAACGTAATAACTACTAACCCCCAAACATAAGAAAACTAATCCCCAAACGTAAAAATTACTAACCCTCAAACGGAAAAAAACTAACCCCCAATGGTAAGAATCCTTAACCCTCAAACGTAATAAAACTAACCGCCAAAAGTAAGAATTACTAGCCCCCAAACGTAAGAAAATTAACTCCCAAACGTAAAAATCCTTAACTCCCAAACTAAGGAAAACTAACCCCCAAACGTAAGAATCCTTAACCTGCAAACGTAAGAAAACTAACCGCCAAACGTAAGAATAAATAACACCCAAACTTGAAAAAACTAACCCCCAAACGTAAGAATCCTTAACCCCTAAACGAAAGAAAACTAACCGCCAAACGTAAGAATTACTAGCTCCAAACTTAAAAATCCTTAACCCCCAAACGTAATAAATACTAAATTCCAGACGTAAGAAAAATAACCCCCCTACGTAAGAATCCTCAACCCCGAAACGTTTGAAAACTAACCGCCAAACGTAATAATTACTAGACTCAAACGTAAGCAAAAATAAACCCCTAACCGTTAGAATCCTTAACCCCCAAACGTAAGAAAACAAACTCGCAAACGTAAGAATTACTAACCCCCAAACGGTAAAAAACTAACCGCCAAACGTAAGAATTACTAACCCCCAAACAGAAGTGAATTAACATCCAAACGTAAGAAAACTAACCCCCAAACGTAAGAATTACTAACCCCCAAACGGTAGAAAACTAACCCCAAAACGTAAGAAGCCTGAACCCCAAACGTAAGAAAACTAAGCGCCAAACATAAGAATTACTAGCCGCAAAACGTAAAAAAACTAACCCTCAAACGTAAGGAAACTATCCGCTAAACGTAAGAATTACTAGCCCCCAAACGTTTAAAAACTAACTGCCAAACGAAATAATTACTAGCCTCAAACGTAAGCAAAACTAACCCCTAACCGTTAAAATCCTTAACCCACAAACGTAAGAAAAATAACCCCCAAACGTAAGAATTACTAGCCCCAAAACGTAAAAAAAATAACACCAAAACGTGACAATCCTTAACCCCCAGACGTAAGAAAACTAACAACCAAACGTAACAATTACTAGCCCATAAACGAAAGAAAACGAACCCCCAAACGTAAGAATTCTTCACGCCCAAACGTAAGAAAACTAACTCGCAAACGTAAGAATTACTAACCCCCAAACGGAAAAAAACGAAGCCCCGAACGTAAGAATCCTTAACCCCCAAACGTAAGAAAAGTAACCCCCAAACGAAAGAATTACTAACCCCCACACGGAAGAAAATTAAACCCAAAACGTAAGAAAACTAACCCCCAAACGTAAGTAAACTAACCCCCAAACGTAATAACTACTAGCCCCCAGACGTAAGAAAACTAACCACCAAACGTAACAATCCCTAACCTTTAAACGTAAGAAAACAAACCGCCAAACGTAAGAATTACTAGCCCCTAAACGAAAGAAAACGAACCCCAAAACGTAAGAATTACTAACCCCCAATTGGAAGAAAAATAACCCCCAAACGTAAGAAAACTAACCGCCAAACGTAAGAATTACTTACCCCCAAACGGAAGAAAATTAACCCCCAAACGTAAGAATCCTTAATCCCCGAACGTAACAAAACTAACCCCTAAACGTAATAATTACTAATCCTTAGACGTAAGAAAACTAACCCCCAAAGGTAAGAATCCTTAACCCCCAAACGTAAGAAAACTAACCCCTAAACGTAAGTATCCTTAACCACCAAACATAAGAAAACTAAACGAAAAACAAAAGAATAATTACTAATCCTTAGACGTAAGAAAACTAACCCCCAAAGGTAAGAATCCTTAACCCCCAAACGTAAGAAAACAAACCCCCAAACGTAAGAATCCTTAATCCCCGAACGTAACAAAACTAACCCCTAAACGTAATAATTACTAATCCTTAGACGTAAGAAAACTAACCCCCAAACGTAAGAATCTTTAACCCCTAAACGTAAGATTACTAACCCCCAAACGTAAGAATTACTAATCTCCAAACGTAAGAAAACAAACCCCCAAACGTAAGAATCCTTAACCGCCGAACGTAAGAAAACTAACCCCTAAACGTAAGTATCCTTAACCACCAAACGTAAGAAAACGAACCGAAAAACATAAAAATTACTAGCCCCCAAACGTAAGAAAACTAACCCAAAAACGTAAGAATTTTTAACCCCTAAACGTAAAAAAACTTCCCGCCAAACGTAGCAATTACTAGTCCCCAAACGTAAGAAAACTAAACCCCAAAACGTAAGAATCCTTAACCCCCAAACGTAAGAATTCTAACCCCCAGACTTAAGAATTACTAACCCCCGAAACGTAAGAAAACTAACCCCCAAACGTAAGAATTACTAATCTCCAAACGTAAGAAAACAAACCCCCAAACGTAAGAATCCTTAACCGCCGAACGTAAGAAAACTAACCCCTAAACGTAATAATTACTAATCCTTAGACGTAAGAAAACTAACCCCCAAACGTAAGAATCCTTAACCCCTAAACGTAAGAAAACTAACCCCTAAACGTAATACCTACTAGCCCCCACACGTAAGAAAACCAACCCTTACACGTAAGAATCCTTAACCACCAAACGTAAGAAAACTAACCGAAAAACATAAGAAATACTAGCCCCCGAACGTAAGAAATTTAACCCAAAAACGTAAGAATCCTTAACCCCTAAACGCAAGAAAACTAACCCCCAAACGTAAGAATCCTTAACACCCTAAACGTAATAAAATTAACCCCTTAACGTAATAACTACTAACCCCCAGACATAAGAAAACCAACCCTTAAACGTATATATCCTTAACCACCAAACGTAAGAAAACTAACCGAAAAGCATAAGAATTACTAGCCCCCAAACGTAAGAAAACTAACCCAAAAACGTAAAAATCTTTAACCCCTAAACGTAAGAAAACTAACCCCCAAACGTAAGAATTACTAACCTCCAAACGTAAGAAAACTAACCAACAAACGTAAGAATCCTTAACCCCCTAGCGTAAGAAAATTAACCCCTAAACGTAAGTATCCTTAACCACCAAACGTAAGAAAACGAACCGAAAAACATAAAAATTACTAGCCCCCAAACGTAAGAAAACTAACCCAAAAACGTAAGAATTTTTAACCCCTTAACGTAAAAAAACTTCCCGCCAAACGTAGCAATTACTAGTCCCCAAACGTAAGAAAACTAAACCCCAAAACGTAAGAATCCTTAACCCCCAAACGTAAGAATTCTAACCCCCAGACTTAAGAATTACTAACCCCCGAAACGTAAGAAAACTAACCCCAAAACGTAAGAAAAATAACTGCCAAATGTAAAAATCCTTAACTTGCAAGCGTAAGAAAAGTAACCGCCAAACGTAAGAAAACTAACCCCCAAACGTAAAAATCCTTAACCCCCAAAAGTAAGAATTACTAACCACCAAACGTAAGAAAACTAACCCCTAAACGTAAGAATCCTTAATCCCCAATTGTAAGAAAACTAATCCCCAAACGTAATAATTTTTAACCCCCAGACGTAAAAAAAACTAACCCTCAAACGTAAGGAAACTATCCGTCAAACGTAAGATTTACTAGCCCACAAACGTAAGAAAACTAACCCTCAAACGTAAGAATCCTTAACCCCCAAACGTAAGAATTACTAATCCCCAAACGTAAGAAAACTAACCCCTAAACGTAACAATCCCTAACTCCCAATTGTAAGAAAACTAATCCCCAAACGTAATAATTACTACCCCCAGACGTAAAAAAAACTAACCCTCGAACGTAAGGAAACTATCCGCCAAACGTAAGAATTACTAGCTCCCAAGCCTAAGAAAACTAACCCCCAAACGTGAGAATCCTTAACCCCCGAACGTAAGAAAATTAACACCCAAACGTAATAATTACTAACATCCAGACGTTAGAAAACTAATCCCCAAACGTAAGAATTACTAACCTCCAAACGTAAGAAAACTAACCAACAAACGTAAGAATCCTTAACCCCCTAACGTAAGAAAATTAACCCCTAAACGTAAGTATCCTTAACCACCAAACGTAAGAAAACGAACCGAAAAACATAAAAATTACTAGCCCCCAAACGTAAGAAAACTAACCCAAAAACGTAAGAATTTTTAACCCCTAAATGTAAAAAAACTTCCCGCCAAACGTAGGAATTACTAGTCCCCAAACGTAAGAAAACTAAACCCCAAAACGTAAGAATCCTTAACCCCCAAACGTAAGAATTCTAACCCCCAAACGTAAGAATCCTAAACCCCCAAACGTAAGAGTTCTAACCCCCGGACTTAAGAATTACTAACCCCCGAAACGTAAGAAAAATAACCCCAAAAAGTAAAGAAAAATAACTGCCAAATGTAACAATCCTTAACTTGCAAGCGTAAGAAAAGTAACTGCCAAAAGTAAGAATTACTAGCCCCCAAACGATAGAAAACTAACACCCAAACGTAAGAATCTTTAACCCCTAAACGTAAAAAAACTAACCCCCAAACGGAAAAATTACTAACCCCTAAACGTTAGAAAACTAACCCCCAAACGTACGAATCCTTAACTACCGAACGAGAGAAAACTAACCCCCAAACGTAAGAATTACTAAACCCCAAACGTAAGAAAACTAACCCCTAAACGTTAGAATCCTGAACCCCAAACGTAAGAAATACTAGTCGCAAAAGGTAAAAAAACTAACCCCCAAACGTAAGAAAACTAACCCCCAAACGCAAGAATTACTAACCGCCAAACGTAAGAAAACTAACCCCCAAACGTAAAAATCCTTAACCCCCAAAAGTAACAATTACTAACCACCAAACGTAAGAAAACTAACCCCTAAACGTAAGAATCCTTAACCCCCAATTGTAAGAAAACTAATCCCCAAACGTAATAATTACTACCCCCAGACGTAAAAAAAACTAACCCTCGAACGTAAGGAAACTATCCACCAAACGTAAGAATTACTAGCTCCCAAGCCTAAGAAAACTAACCCCCAAACGTGAGAATCCTTAACCCCCGAACGTAAGAAAACTAACACCCAAACGTAATAATTACTAACATCCAGACGTTACAAAACTAATCCCCAAACGTAATAATTACTAACCCCAAGACGTAAGAAAACTAACCCCCAAATGTAATAATTACTAACCCCAAGACGTAAGAAAACTAACCGCCAAAAGTAATAATTACTAGCCCCCAAACGTAAGAAAACTAACCCCCAAACGTAAGAATCCTTAACTCCCAAACTTAAGAAAACTAACCCCCAAACGTTAGAATACTTAACCCCCAAACGTAAGAAAAGTAACCGCCAAACATAAGAATTACTAACCCCCAAACGTAAGAAAACTAACCCCCAAACGTAAGAATCCTTAACTCCCAAACGTATGAAAACTAACCGCCAAACGTAAGAATTACGAGCCCCCAAACATAGAAAAAACTAACCCCCAAACGTAAGAATCCTTAACTCTTAAACGTGAGAAAACTAACCGCCAAACCTAAGAATTACTAACACCCAAACGTAAGAAAACTAACCCCCAAACGTAAGAATTCTTAATCCCCAAACGTAAGAAAACTTACCCCCAAACCTAATATTTTTTAACCCCCGAACGTAAGAAAACTAAATTCCAAACGTAGGAAACCTTAACCCCCAAACGTAGGAATTACTACCCCCAAACGTAAGAAAACTAACCCAAAAACCTCATATTCCTTAACCTTCAAACGTAAATAAATTAACCCCCAAACTTAATAATTACTAACCCCCAGATGTAAAAAAAATAACCTTCAAACGTAAGAATCCTTAACCCCCAAACGTAAGAAAACTAATCCCGAAACGTAATAATTACTAGCCTCCAGACGTAAAAAAACTAATCCCCAAACGTAAGAAAACTATCTGCCAAACGTTAGATTTACTAGCCCTCGAATGTAAGAAAACTAACCCTTAAATGTAATAATTACTAATTCCCAGACGTAAAAAAACTAACCTCTAAACGTAAGAATCCTTTACCCCCAAAGGTAAGAAAACTACCCGCCAAACGTAAGAATTACTAGCGCCCAAACATAAAAAAAACTAACCCCCAAACGTAAGAAAACTAACCCCCAAACGTAATAATTACGAATCCCAGACGTAAGAAAACTAACCCACGAACGTAAGAATTCTTACCCCTCTAAACGTAAGAAAACTAACTGCCAAACGTAAGAACTACTAGCCCCCAAACGTAAGATAACTAACTCCTAAACGTACAAAACCTAGACACCAAACGTAAGAATTACTAACATTTAAAATAAGAAAGCTAACCCACAAACGTAAGAAAACTTACCCCCAAACGTAAAAATTACTAACCCTTACATGTAAGAAAACAAACCGCCAAACGTTAGAATTACTAGCCCCCAAACGTATGAAAACTAACCCCCAAACGTAAGAATCCTGTACCCCAAACGTAGGAAAACTAACCGCCAAAGGTAAGAATTACTAGCCGCAAAACGTAAGAAAACTAACCTGCAAACGTATGTATCCTTAACCCCCAAATGTAGGAAAACTAACCCCTAAACGTAAGAATTACTAACCCCCAAACGTAAGAATCCTTAACCCCCAAACCGTTAGAAAACTAACCGCCAAACGTAAGAATTACTAGCCCATAAACGTAAGAAAACCCAACCCCCTAACGTAAGAATCCTTAACCCCCAAACGTAAGAAAACTAACCAACAAACGCAAGAATTACTAACCCCCAAATATAAGTAAACTAATCCCCAAACGTAATAATTACTAACTTCCAAACGTAGAAAACTAACCCCAAAACTTAAGAATCCTTAACCGCCAAACGTAAGAAAACTGACCACGAAACGTACGATTTACTAGCCCCCAAACGTGAGAAAACTATCCCCCAAACATAAGAATCCTCAACCCCCAAACGTCAGAATACTAACCCCCAAACGTAAGAAAACTAATCCCCAAACGTAATAATTGCCAACCCCTAAACGTAAGAAAGCTTAGCCCTAAACGTAAGACTCCTTAACCCCCAAACGTAAGAATTACTAACCCCCAAACGTAAGAAAACTAACCCTTAAACGTAAGAATCCCTAATCCCCAAACGTATTAAAACTAATCATCAAACGTTAGAATTACTAACCCCCAAACCGTAAGAAAACTAACCCCTAAACGTAAGAATCCTTAACCCCCAAACGTAAGAAAACTAATCCCCAAACGTAATAATTGCCAACCCCTAAACGTAAGAAACCTTAGCCCTAAACGTAAGACTCCTTAACCCCCAAACGTAAGAATAACTAACCCCCAAACGTACGAAAACTAATCCCCAAACGTAATAATTACTAACCCTCAAACGTAGAAAACTAACCCCAACACTTAGGAATCCTTAACCGCCAAACATAAGAAAACTAACCGCCAAACTTAAGAATTACTAACCCCCAAACGTAAAAAAACTATCCCCCAAACGTAAGAATCCTCAACCTCCAAACGTCAGAATACTAACCCCCAAACGTAAGAATCCTTAACTCCCGAACGTAAAAAAAACCAATCGGTAAACGCAATAATTACTAACCCTCAAACGTAAGAAAACTATCCCGCAATTGTAAGAATCCTCAACCCCCAAACGTATTAAAACTAACCCCCAAACGTAAGAAAACTATCCCCCAAACGTAAGAATCCTCAACCCCCAAACGTATAAATTACTTACCCCCAAACGTAATAAAACAAACCAACAAACGTAAGAATTACTAGCTTTGAAACGTAAGAAAACTAACCCTTAAACGTAAGAATCCTTAATCCCCAAACGTAAGAAAACTAACCCCTAAACGTAAGAATCCTTAACCCCCAAACGTAAAAAAACTAATCCCCAAACGTAATAATTGCTAACCCGCAAACGTAAGAAAACTAAGCTCTAAAAGTGAGAATCCTTAACCCCCAAACGTAAGAAAACTAACCCACAATTGTAAGAATCGTTAACCCCCAAACGTAAGAAAACTAACCCCTTAACGCAAGAATTACAAACCCCCAAACGTAAGAAAACAAACCCTTAAACTTGAGAATCCTCAACCATGACAGGACGCAGGCGGGCTCGACTGTAAGTTCCGCAAAGGAATGCTAGTAGAATCTACTAGCATTCCTAACATTCCTCAAATTAAGACTCACCCGGTTTCTTTTCTTTTGGGACTTGCAAGGTGTCGTAATCTGTTTTTATGTCATGGAGGATGTAATTAAATCGAAAACAGACCAGGCAGGGTATAGGAATATGATCTGGACTACATGTCACATCAAGAAGTGCCAAGAAATAAAAACGTGATGTGAAATTAGACTAAATGCAAATGTACAATGTAATTGCGCTACTCGAAATGGCGGACGTGGCCGACTAAAATAGCTCGCAAAGGCGGGCCATTTACTGGCGCAGAGATACTCATGAAGAAAGGTTAAGGCAGAAGAGAGGAAGGAAAAAAAAAAGAAGACGCGAGAGGGAAAGAGAGGCAAGAAATGCTGTAACGGGATCCTGCAAATGATTTGATAGTGTAAATATACGGTTTCGATTACGAAACAATCACGCGCATAACAGGACACAGGCGTTCTCTACTGTGAGTAATGTGGTGCAGAATTTACTAGCATTCCTAGATTATTCTGTTTTGAGACCACAAAATTGTATGCCGAAAGAATATGATCTAAATTTAATCATCGAGCAAATAATACGTTTTCTGAAATGAAGTGCAACATTTTCCCGGAGTATATTCAAGAGGGCAGACATAAATCAAGCGCGCTATTAAATCACCTTGAGACACGGTTAGAAGAAACATAAAAAAAAGACATCGTGAGCTTGGGAGTGAAATCCTGAAAAAAGTGATTGCACGAGTGTTATTGTCAACACAGTACAATGACAAATGCATTAATTATGGCGAATCTTGAAGAATATGCATATTCATGGCACTACCATAGTAAACAGTTGCTCTCTATTAGTTTAAATTTACTTTAAAGTATTATCATATTTGTAAGAAAAAAGTTGAGCCGGGTAAGGGAGTCTTATGTGGACAAAATTATCAGATCCCATGGCATTTGGCGCGCGGTCCTGTTAATGTTGTGACTAGTTGTCTCTCCTCACTTATAATCTGCGATACCAGATACACTAATTGTCTCGCGATTTTTCGAAGAGGCTAAAAGAACCCGAAAATTGAGTACGATGTTTGCACCGGAAAAAAAGTTAACTTTTAGACGAAAGCAAAATGAGCACGCACTTTTCCATTGAAGAAACACCATACTGGCCCCGCAGAACAAGCGTTATTTTTCGTGTGTGTTTCGCGGGCGAGCGCAAAACGCGAGAAAAAGCGCACTTCAAGTCACGCGCGACAGGAGTTGTGAGACATGTACATGTATATGCATACCTCTGTCTTGTTCCATCATATTAACGATGCCATAGTAAACTGTACGAGGAGAAACAACCTTCAGTCTTGTGGAAATAAATTACTTCATTTTATTTTAGAGCGTGTATGTAAGGGGGGAATGGGGGGGGGGGGGTATCCACCATTCTGATCGATATCAATTGACCGATGCCTGGCTACACTGGTGACTGCATTGTCACATCATACCATGTAAAATTAAAGGCTGTGTTTCTGTATTAGCGTTTTTCTACGTTACACCAGACCGTCTCAGGTGGGTCACCCGCCGTTCTGATGGATAAAAAATTAAAGGCTGAGTTGCTGTATTAGCTTTTCTTACGTTACATCAGACCGTATCAGGTGGGACACCCGCCGTTCTGATGGATAAAAATTAAAGGCTGAATTGCTGTATTAGCGTTTTTTACGTTAAATCAGACCGTATCAGGTGGGACACCCGCCGTTCTGATGGTTAAAAAATTAAAGGCTGAGTTGCTGTATTAGCGTTTTTTACGTTTCATCAGACCGTTTAAGGTGGGTCACCCGCCGTTCTGATGGATAAAAAATTAAAGGCTGAGTTGCTGTATTAGCGTTTTATTACGTTACATCAGACCGTATCAGGTGGGACACCCGCCGTTCTGATGGATAAAAAATTAAAGGCTGAATTGCTATATTAGCGTTTTTTACGTTACATCAGACCGTATCAGGTGGGACACCCGCCGTTCTGATGGATAAAAAATTAAAGGCTGAGTTGCTGTATTAGCGTTATTTGTTTTGTTACACGAGACCATGACACCGATATCAACCACGACATTGGCTGTGCATTTTTTTATTTTGCATTTA
Organism: Pavona decussata; assembly: GCF_977016875.1. Classification (NCBI taxonomy): domain Eukaryota; kingdom Metazoa; phylum Cnidaria; class Anthozoa; order Scleractinia; family Agariciidae; genus Pavona; species Pavona decussata. The sequence continues at coordinate 51,319 of NW_028145855.1, read as the reverse complement.
ATTATTTTTACAAGTTTGCTTCATAGTCACTTCCTTCATTACTTCACCAGCTATATAGTTGCGTGTTTTTATTGCTTTTTTGTAAAATACTGACCTCACTGATAAAAGTGTTCTATATAGTCCCCTCATTATGGTTTTGTCTGGTGTGAAAATACATCATTAATTTGGACATTTCGAGCACAAAGTGAATTTGTCGTGCCCCCTGCTCTGTTCCATTTCATTGTAAGTTCAGGAGTATAAATTTTAAGAGCCGCTCTGCTACACTATGAATGTTATGGCGCCTACCCCCGGAACAATAATCCGGATGATGCACAAGGCAAGATCATGTTGGTCGTGTTTATGTTAAGCGTGAATATTCAAAATTGTGGTTGTCTAGGCAAATGCTCTTCTGTGATAACTTACGTCTTCTTGACTAAGCGAGACTTACCTTGGTTCTGTCCCTTGTATTTCCTTTGTTTCAATGCCTACCATTTCGCATAATTAACACGCGCCAATTCCAAAGCAGAAGAATACGTCTCTCAGGTTTTGTCTTCGCATCTGTCCGGCTTCGCTTTCATTAGCGGCTCTTAGCAATCGCTTCCTTTTATTTCTTGCTTTGCGCATCTTCCTTTTTTTTTCTCTAAGGAACTTCCACGCGACTTTCGTGGCATGATCGATCACAATTTCGGAAGGGCGCGCTTCCTTCTCGTTCCCGCTAAACAGTGCCGTAATATAATTACGCGATCGCATTTCAAGATGCTTGTATATGTGCCCGCGTTTCCACACAGTGATAGTTATTATCCAAATTTGAAAAGCCAGCGGCTTATCGCTAAACAATAGAAACATTAGCTGGGAATGTTGTGTTCCGGAAGCGAATGTACAACTGGTAGATCTAAAGGCCCGGTCAAAAAGGATGGCGATTAGTTTCCGAGCTTTGTGCACAGGACGCATCGTACGAAATTCAAGCTAATATTTTTTTCACCATACAATTGCAGCAAAATTCGCTCAAATCGATCTTGTTGATTCATTACAAAACAAAGTACGTGGCCAAGCAAAGCGTCATACAATCTTGGTATTTTGCCGACGCGTCCCTTTTATATAATTAAAGATATATATATATATTTTTTGATCGGTATGATCAACAATTGCTTGGTACCTCTTATTAGACGGTACGTGCATAAGCACTGGCAGGCCACAGACTTATTTAATTCGAATTTATCCTCGCCATCTTCTTATATGAGGAGTAATGCGGTAATTTTGTATCGAGTTACGATATTCAAAAACACTGTCCAGATCGCAAAGAAAGAAGTGAGAATAACATGAGCCGTTCATTCTCTGTCATATTGAAGGAGATTACAGACGCCTCAAGCAACCACAAAGATTAAATCTCTGCGTGACGTCATACTTACAGTAGACTTCCACTGCGTCCTCTCATGCCCGAACGTATGAAAACTGACCCTAAACGTAAAAAATACCAACCCCCAAACGTAAGAATCCTTAACCCCCCAACATGAGAAAACTAACCCCCAAACGTAGGAAAACTAACCCTTAAACGTAAGAATCCTTAACCCCCAAACGTAAGAAAACTAACCTCCAAACGTAAGAATCCTTAAAACCAAAAGTAAGAATTACTAGCCTTAAAACGTAAGAAAACTAACCCCTAAACGTAAGAAAACTATCCTCCAAACGTAAGAACTACTAACCCCAAGCCGTAAGAATCCTTAGCCCCAAACGTAAGAAAACTAACCCCCAAACGTAATCACTACTAACCCCCAAAGGTAAGAAAACTAACCCCCAAATGTAAGAAATCTAACCGGCAAACGTAAGAATTAATAACCCCCAACCGTAAGAAAACTAACCCCTAAACATAAGAATCCTTAATCCCCAAACGTAATAATTACTAACCCCCAAACGTAGGAAAACTAAGCCCTAAACGTAAGAATCCTTAACACCCAAACGTAAGAAAACTAACCTCTTAACGTAAGAATTACAAACCCCCAAACGTAAGATAACAAACCCCCAAACGTAAAAATTACTAACCTTCGAACGTAAGAATCCTTAAACCTCAAACGTAACAAAACTAACCCCCAAATGTAAGAAAACTAACGTCCAAACGTAAGAATCCTTAACCCCCAAACGTAAGAAAACTAACCCCTAAACGTAAGAAAACTAATCCCCAAACGTAAGAAAACTAATCCCCAAACGTAATAATTGCTAACCCCCAAACGTAAGAAAACTAAGCTCTAAACGTGAGAATCCTTAACCCCAAAACGTAAGAAAACTAACCCACAATTGTAAGAATCGTTAACCCCCAAACGTAAGAAAACTAACCCCTTACTGCAAGAATTACAAACCCCCAAACGTAAGAAAACAAACCCTTAAACTTAAGAATCCTCAACCCCCGAACGTAAGAAAACTGACCCCTAAACGTAAAAAATACCAACCCCCAAACGTAAGAATCCTTAACCCCGAAACGTGAGAAAACTAACCTCCAAACGTAGGAAAACTAACCCTTAAACGTAAGATTCCTTAACCCCCAAACGTAAGAGAACTAACCTCCAAACGTAAGAATCCTTAAACCCAAAATAAGGAATTACTAGCCTTAAAACGTAAGAAAACTAACCCCTAAACGTAAGAAAACTATCCTCCAAACGTAAGAACTATTAACCCTAAGCCGTAAGAATCCTTAACCCCAAACGTAAGAAAACTAACCCCCAAACGTAATCACTACTAACCCCCAATGGTAAGAAAACTAACCCCCAAACGTAAGAAAACTAACCGGCAAACGTAAGAATTAATAACCCCCAACCGTAAGAAAACTAACCCCTAAACATAAGAATCCTTAATCCCCAAACGTAATAATTACTAACCCCCAAACGTAGGAAAACTAAGCCCTAAACGTAAGAATCCTTAACACCCAAACGTAAGAAAACTAACCTCTTAACGTAAGAATTACAAACCTCCAAACATAAGATAACAAATCCCCAGACGTAAAAATTACTAACCTTCGAACGTAAGAATCCTTAAACCCCAAACGTAAGAAAACTAACCCCCAAACGTACGAAAACTAACCTCTAAACGTAAGAACCCTTAACCCCCAAAGGTAAGAAAACTAAGCCCTAAACAAAAGAATCCTTAACCCCCAAACGTAAGAAAACTAACCCACAAACGTAAGAATCCTTAACCCCCAAACGTAAGAAAACTAACTCTTTAACGTAAGAATTACAAACCCCCGAACGTAAGAAAACTAACCCCCAAACGTAAAAATTACTAACCCCCAAACGTAAGAATCCTTAATCCCCAAACGTAAAAAAACAAACCGTCAAACATAAGAATCCCAGCCCCCAAACGTAAGAAAACTAACCCCCCAACGTAAGAATCCTTAACCCCCAAACGTAAGAAAAAATAAACCCCAAATGAACTGAATTAACCTCCAAATTTAGGAATTACTAACCCCCAAATGTAAGAATTTTTAACCCCAAACTTAAGAAAACTAGCCCCCAAACATAAGAATCCTTAACCCCCAATCGTAAGAAAACTAACCCCTCAAACGTAAGAATCATTAACCCTCAAACTGAAGAAAACTTACCACCAAAAATAAGAATCTTTAACCCCCAAAAGTAAAAAAACTAATTTCCAAACGTAACTAAACTAACCGCCAAACGTAAGAATTACTAACCCCTGAAGGTAAGAATAATTAACCCTCAAACATAAGAAAACAAACTTCCAAACGTAAAAATTGCTAACCCCCAAACATAAGAATTGCTAACGTTTAAGCGTAAGAAATCTAACCCCCAAACGTAAGAAAACTAACCCCCAAAAGTAAGAATTACAACCTCCAAACGTAAGAAATCTAACCCTTCAACGTAAAAATTACAAACCTCCAAACGTAATAAATTAACCCCCGAACGTAAGAAAACTAATCCCCAAACGTAATAATTACTAACTCCCAAACGTAGAAAACTAACCCCAAAACTTAAGAATCCTTAACCGCCAAACGTAAGAAAACTGACCGCCAAACGTACGATTTACTAGCCCCCAAACGTGAGAAAACTATCCCCCAAACATAAGAATCCTCAACACGCAAACGTCAGAATACTAACCCCCAAACGTAAGAAAACTAATCCCCAAACGTAATAATTGCCAACCCCTAAACTTAAGAAAGCTTAGCCTTAAACGTAAGACTCCTTAACCCCCAAACGTAAGAAAACTAACCCTTAAACGTAAGAATCCCTAATCCCCAAACGTAATAAAAATAATCATCAAACGTTAGAATTACTAACCCCCAAACCGTCAGAAAACTAACCCCTAAACGTAAGAATCCTTAACCCCCAAACGTGCAAAAAATAATCCCCAAACGTAATAATTGCCAAGCCCTAAACGTAAGAAAGCTTAGCCCTAAACGTAAGACTCCTTAACCCCCAAACGTAAGAATAACTAACCCCCAAACGTAAGAAAACTAATCCCCAAAGGTAATAATTACTAACCCTCAAACGTAGAAAACTAACTCCAACACTTAGGAATCCTTAACCGCCAAACATAAGAAAACTAACCGCCAAACTTAAGAATTACTAACCCCCAAACGTAAAAAAAACTATCCCCCAAACGTAAGAATCCTCAACCTCCAAATGTCAGAATACTAACCCCCAAACGTAAGAATCCTTAACTCCCGAACGTAAAAAAAACCAATCGGTAAACGCAATAATTACTAACCCTCAAACGTAAGAAAACTATCCCGCAATTGTAAGAATCCTCAACCCCATACGTATTAAAACTAACCCCCAAACGTAAGAAAACTATCCCCCAAACGTAAGAATCCTCAACCCCCAAACGTAATAAAACAAACCAACAAACGTAAGAATTACTAGCCTTGAAACGTAAGAAAACTAACCCTTAAACGTAAGAATCCTTAATCCCCAAACGTAAGAAAAGTAATCATCAAACGTAATAATTGCTAATCCCCAAACATAAGAAAACTAAGCTCTAAACGTGAGAATCCTTAACCCCCAAACGTAAGAAAACTAAACCCTAAACGTAAGAAAACTAATTTCCAAACGTAATAATTGCTAAACCCCAAACGTAAGAAAACTAAGCTCTTAAAGTGAGAATCCTTAACCCCCAAACGTAAGAAAACTAACCCACAATTTTAAGAATCGTTAACCCGCAAACGTAATAAAACTAACCCCTTAACGCAAGAATTACAAAACCCCAGACGTAAGAAAACAAACCCTTAAACTTGAGAATCCTCAACCCCCGAACGTAAGAAAACTGACCCCTAAACGTAAAAAATACCAACCCCCAAACGTAAGAATCGTTAACCCCCAAACATGAGAAAACTAACCCCCAAACGTAGGAAAACTAACCCTTAAAGGTAAGAATCCTTAACCCCCAAACGTAAGAAAACTAACCTCCAAACGTAAGAATCCTTAAACCCAAAAGTAAGAATTACTAGCCTTAAAACGTAAGAAAACTAACTCCTAAACGTAAGAAAACTATCCTCCAAACGTAAGAACTACTAACCCCAAGCCGTAAGAAACCTTAGCCCCAAACGTAAGAAAACTAACCCCCAAACGTAATCACTACTAACCCCCAAAGGTAAGAAAACTAACCCCCAAACGTAAGACAACTAACCGGCAAACGTAAGAATTAATAATCCCCAACTGTAAGAAAACTAACCCCTAAACATAAGAATCCTTAATCCCCAAACGTAATAATTACTAACCCCCAAACGTAGGAAAACTAAGCCCTAAACGTAAGAATCCTTAACCCCCAAACGTAAGAATCCTTAACCCCTAAACGTAAGAAAACTAACCTCTTAACGTAAGAATTACAAACCACCAAACGTAAGATAACAAACCCCTATACGTAAAAATTAATAACCTTCAAACGTAAGAATCCTTTAACCCCAAACGTAACAAAACTAACCCCCAAACGTAAGAAAACTAACCTCGAAACGTAAGAATCCTTAACCCCAAAGGTAAGAAAACTAAACCCTAAACGTAAGAATCCTTAACCCCCAAACTTAAGAAAATTAACCCACAAACGTAAGAATCCTTAACCCTCAAACGTAAGAAAACTAACCCTTAATCGTAAGAATTACAAACCCCCGAACGTAAGAAAACTAACCCCAAACGTAAAAATTACTAACCCCCAAACGTAAGAATCCTTAATCCACAAACGTAAAAAAACAAACCGTCAAACGTAAGAATCCCAGCCCCCAAACGTAAGAAAACTAACCCCCCAACGTAAGAATCCTTAACCCCCAAACGTAAGAAAAATTAAACCCCAAATGAACTGAATTAACCTCCAAACTTAGGAATTACTAACCCCCAAATGTAAGAATTTTTAACCCCCAAACTTAAGAAAACTAGCCCCCGAACATAAGAATCCTTAACCCCCAATTGTAAGAAAACTAACCCCTCAAACGTAAGAATCATTCACCCTCAAACTGAAGAAAACTTACCACCCAAAATGAGAATCTTTAACCCCCAAAAGTAAAAAAAACTAATTTCTAAACGTAATTAAACTAACCGCCAAACGTAAGAATTACTAACCCCTGAAGGTAAGAATAATTAACCTTCAAATATAAGAAGACAAACTTCCAAACGTAAAAATTGCTAACCCCCAAACATAAGAATTGCTAACTTTTAAGCGTAAGAAATCTAACCCCCAAACGTAAGAAAACTAACCCCCAAATATAAGAATTACAACCCCCAAACGTAAGAAATCTAACCCCCAACGTAAAAATTACAAACCTCCAAACGTAATAAATTAACCCCCGAACGTAATATTTACTAACCCTCAAACGTAAAAAACTAACCCCAAAACTTAGGAATCCTTAACCACCAAACATAAGAAAACTAACCGCCAAACTTAAGAATTACTAACCCCCAAACGTAAAAAATCTATCCCCCAAACGTAAAAATCCTCAACCTCCAAACGTCAGAATACTAACCCCCAAACGTAAGAATCCTTAACTCCCGAACGTAAAAAAACCAATCGGTAAACGCAATAATTACTAACCCTTAAACGTAAGAAAACTATCCCCCAATTGTAAGAATCCTCAACCCCCAAACGTATTAAAACTAACCCCCAAACGTAAGAAAACTATCCCCCAAACGTAAGAATCCTCAACCCCCAAACGTATAAATTACTTACCCCCAAACGTAATAAAACAAACCAACAAACGTAAGAATTACTAGCCTTGAAACGTAAGAAAACTAACCCTTAAACGTAAGAATCCTTAATCCCCAAACGTAAGAAAAGTAATCATCAAATGTAATAATTGGTAACCCCCAAACGTAAGAAAACTAAGCTCTAAACGTGAGAATCCTTAACCCCCAAACGTAACAAAACTAACCCCTAAACGTAAGAAAACTAATCCCCAAACGTAATAATTGCTAAACCCCAAACGTAAGAAAACTAAGCTCTAAACGTGAGAATCGTTAACCCCCAAACGTAAGAAAACTAAGCTCTAAACGTGAGAATCGTTAACCCCCAAACGTAAGAAAACTTAGCCCTTAACGCAAGAATTACAAACCCCCAAACGTAAGAAAACAAACCCTTAAACTTAAGAATCCTCAACCCCCGAAAGTAAGAAAACTGACCCCTAAACGTAAAAAATACCAACCCCAAAACGTAAGAATCCTTAACCCCCAAACGTGAGAAAACTAACCCCCAAACGTGGGAAAACTAACCCTTAAACGTAAGATTCCTTAACCCCCAAACGTAAGAGAACTAACCTCCAAACGTAAGAATCCTTAAACCCAAAAGAAAGAATTACTAGCCTTAAAACGTAAGAAAACTAACTCCTAAACGTAAGAAAACTATCCTCCAAACGTAAGAACTACTAACCCCAAGCCGTAAGAATCCTTAACCCCAAACGTAAGAAAACTAACCCCCAAACGTAATCACTACTAACCCCCAAAGGTAAGAAAACTAACCCCCAAACGTAAGAAAACTAACCGGCAAACGTAAGAATTAATAACCCCCAACCGTAAGAAAACTAACCCCTAAACATAAGAATCCTTAATCCCCAAACGTAATAATTACTAACCCCCAAACGTAGGAAAACTAAGCCCTAAACGTAAGAATCCCTAACCCCCAAACATGAGAAAACTAACCTCTTAACGTAAGAATTTCAAACCCCCAAACGTAAGATAACAAACCCCCAAACGTAAAAAATTACTAACCTTCGAACGTAAGAATCCTTAAACCCCAAACGTAACAAAACTAACCCCCAAACGTAAGAAAACTAACCTCCAAACGTAAGAATCCTTAACCCCCAAACTTAAGAAAACTAACCTCTAAACGTAAGAACCCTTAACCCCCAAAGGTAAGAAAACTAAGCCCTAAACGTAAGAATCCTTAACCCCCAAACGGAAGAAAACTAACCCACAAACGTAAGAATCCTTAACCCCCAAACGTAAGAAAACTAACCCTTTAACGTAAGAATTACAAACCCCCGAACGTAAGAAAACTAACCCCCAAACGTAAAAATTACTAACCCCCAAACGTAAGAATCCTTAATCCCCAAACGTAAAAAAACAAACCGTCAAACGTAAGAATCCCAGCCCCTAAACGTAAGAAAACTAACCCCCCAACGTAAGAATCCTTAACCCCCAAACGTAAGAAAAATTAAACCCCAAATGAACTGAATTAACCTCCAAACTTAGGAATTACTAACCCCCAAATGTAAGAATTTTTAACCCCCAAACTTAAGAAAACTAGCCCCCGAACATAAGAATCCTTAACCCCCAATCGTAAGAAAACTAACCCCTCAAACGTAGGAATCATTAACTCTCAAACTGAAGAAAACTTAGCCCCAAAAATAAGAATCTTTAACCCCCAAAAGTAAAAAAATTAATTTCCAAACGTAACTAAACTAACTGCCAAACGTAAGAATTACTAACCCTTTAAGATAAGAATAATTAACCCTCAAACATAAGAAAACAAACTTCCAAACGTAGAAATTGCTAACCCCCAAACATAAGAATTGCTAACGTTCAAGCGTAAGAAATCTAACCCCCAAACGTAAGAAAACTAACCCCCAAAAGTAAGAATTACAACCCCCAAACGTAAGAAATCTAACCCCCCAACGTAAAAATTACAAACCTCCAAACGTAATAAACTAGCCCCCGAACGTAACAATCCTTAACCTTTAAAGGCAAGAAAACTAACCGCCAATCTTAACATTTTTTAACCTCCAAACGTAAGAAAACTAACGCTTAAACGAAAGAATCCTTAGCCCCCAAACGTAAAAAAAAATAACCCCCAAACAAAAGAGTTACTAGTCCACAAAAGTAAAAAAACTTACTTGTAAACGTAAGAAAACTAACCCCTAAACGTAAGAATCCTTAACCCCCAAACGTAAGAAAACTAATCACCAAACGTAAGAATCCTTAACCCCCAAACGTAAGAATTACTAGCCTTAAAACGTAAGAAAACTAACCTCCAAACGTAAGAAAACTAACCTCTAAACGTAAGAATTACTAACCCCCAGACGTAAGTATCCTTAACTCCCAAACGTAAGAAAACTAACCCCTAAATTTAAGAATTACTAACCCCCAAACGTAATAATTACTAACCCCTAAACGTAAGAAAACGAACCGCCAAACGTAAGAATCCTTAAACCCCAAACATCAGAAACTAACCACCAAACGTAAGAATTACTAGCCCCCAAACGTAAGAAAACTAACCCCCCAACGTAAGAATCCTTAACCCCCAAACGTAAGAAAACTAACCCCCAAACGTAAGAATTACTAACCCCCAAACGTAAGAAAACTAACCCTTTAACGTAAGAATTACAAACCCCCGAACGTAAGAAAACTAACCCCCAAACGTAAAAATTACTAACCCCCAAACGTAAGAATCCTTAATCCCCAAACGTAAAAAAACAAACCGTCAAACGTAAGAATCCCAGCCCCTAAACGTAAGAAAACTAGCCCCCCAACGTAAGAATCCTTAACCCCCAAACGTAAGAAAAATTAAACCCCAAATGAACTGAATTAACCTCCAAACTTAGGAATTACTAACCCCCAAATGTAAGAATTTTTAACCCCCAAACTTAAGAAAACTAGCCCCCGAACATAAGAATCCTTAACCCCCAATCGTAAGAAAACTAACCCCTCAAACGTAGGAATCATTAACTCTCAAACTGAAGAAAACTTAGCCCCAAAAATAAGAATCTTTAACCCCCAAAAGTAAAAAAATTAATTTCCAAACGTAACTAAACTAACTGCCAAACGTAAGAATTACTAACCCTTTAAGATAAGAATAATTAACCCTCAAACATAAGAAAACAAACTTCCAAACGTAGAAATTGCTAACCCCCAAACATAAGAATTGCTAACGTTCAAGCGTAAGAAATCTAACCCCCAAACGTAAGAAAACTAACCCCCAAAAGTAAGAATTACAACCCCCAAACGTAAGAAATCTAACCCCCCAACGTAAAAATTACAAACCTCCAAACGTAATAAACTAGCCCCCGAACGTAACAATCCTTAACCTTTAAAGGCAAGAAAACTAACCGCCAATCTTAACATTTTTTAACCTCCAAACGTAAGAAAACTAACGCTTAAACGAAAGAATCCTTAGCCCCCAAACGTAAAAAAAAATAACCCCCAAACAAAAGAGTTACTAGTCCACAAAAGTAAAAAAACTTACTTGTAAACGTAAGAAAACTAACCCCTAAACGTAAGAATCCTTAACCCCCAAACGTAAGAAAACTAATCACCAAACGTAAGAATCCTTAACCCCCAAACGTAAGAATTACTAGCCTTAAAACGTAAGAAAACTAACCTCCAAACGTAAGAAAACTAACCTCTAAACGTAAGAATTACTAACCCCCAGACGTAAGTATCCTTAACTCCCAAACGTAAGAAAACTAACCCCTAAATTTAAGAATTACTAACCCCCAAACGTAATAATTACTAACCCCTAAACGTAAGAAAACGAACCGCCAAACGTAAGAATCCTTAAACCCCAAACATCAGAAACTAACCACCAAACGTAAGAATTACTAGCCCCCAAACGTAAGAAAACTAACCCCCCAACGTAAGAATCCTTAACCCCCAAACGTAAGAAAACTAACCCCCAAACGTAAGAATTACTAACCCCCAAACGTAAGAAAACTAACCCCCAAATGTAAGAATCCTTAACCCCAAACGTAAGAAAACTAACCACCAAACGTAATAATTACTTACTCCCAGATTTTAGAAAACTAACCCCCAAACGTAATAAAACTAACCGCCAAACGTAAGGAAACTAACCCCCAAACGTAAGTATTGCTAATGCCCAAAAGTAAAAAAACTAACAACTAAACGTAAGTATTCTTACCCGCTAAACGTAAGAAAACTAACCCTTTAAACGTAGGAATCCTTAGCCCCCAAACATAAAAAAAAAACTAACCCCCAAACGTAAAACGCCCTCCAAACTAAAATGTGGCGTTAAAATGTGGATAAACTCAGAGTAAACACATTGATATACTCTGAAAATGACTTATTTTTCAGGGTACATTAACGACCTGTGTCGGAAAAATAGTTTTGCACTTAGCAGTCAGTCAACTTAATTTGGAAAGGAACGGAAAAACGGTCCTTAATGAAAGGCGCAGGTTCCACGGAACGGCTAAATCTCCAATTTATTCCAAGAATGATTCGTACTGTTTGCTCTGAATCTAAAAGTAATTCTTCAAATGACAAAAATAATTGCTATGTTTGCTCGGAAGTACAAAAATCCTCAGAGCGATATAAGATGTTTGGAATTAACAATTCTCTTAAAAAATAAAGAAGAGATTTGAAGATTACGAAAAGGTTCAGAATTTCTGAACAAAACCTGCTATTTACACCGATTCTGAGGGACTCAGAATTTCTGATCCCCCCTTCATTTAAAATTGAATAAAACTGGCTATTTATACCGATTCTGAGGGACGCAGAATTTCTGATCCCCCCATCATTGAAAACTGAACAAAACCTGCTATTTACACCAGATTCTAAGGGACTCACAATTTCTGATCCTCCCAACATTTAAAACTGAATAAAACTCGCAATTTACACCTATTCTGATGGACTAAGAATTTCTGATCCCCCCAATATTTAAAACTGAATAAAAATGGCTATTTTCACCGCTTCTCTGTGGGACTCAGAATTTCTGACCCTCCCATTACTTAAAACTGAACAAAACAGGCTATTTTCACCGATTCTAAGGGATTCAGAATTTCTGATCACCCTAACATTTAAAACTGAACGAAATCGGGAAATTTCACCGATTCTAAGGGACTCAGAATTTCTGATCCCCCTAACATTTAAAACTGAATAGAAATCGCTATTTACACCTATTCTAAGGGGCTCAGAATTTCTGATCCCCCTATAACTTAAAGCTGAACAAAACAGGCTATTTTCACCGATTCTAAGGGACTCAGAATTTCTGATCCCCCCATCGTTAAAAACTGAACAAAACCGGCCATTTTCACCGATTTTAAGGGACTCAGAATTTCTGATCCCCCCATTATTTAAAACTGAATAAAACTGGATATTTACAACGATTCTGAAGGACTCAGAATTTCTGATTCCCCCCATCACTTAGAACTGAACATAACCTGCTATTTTACACCAAATGTTAAGGGACTCAGAATTTCTGTTCCCCTCATTACCTAAAACTTAAAATAATTGGCTATTTATACCATATTCTGACAATGTGTACTTATTTTCTCCGACCTCTAAACAGCTTCTTTAAACTCTCTATATTGATAAGTTGAATCCACTTTCATTCAGACTTGTCAAGAGCGGTTGTCTTATTTCACCACCTTCTCTGGATGCTAGTGCACTGAAACGTGTTATCCTTTATTTCTGAAGAAAACTAAATATAACGTGTAAAAAGCTTTATACCAAAGTGAAGTGTAACATGGACGAGGACAAATTCTCTTAAACCAAGTCGATAGCAGGAATAACAAGCACAAAACTGTTCAGTGTTCAGCGATAAAATTATTTCCGGTACAATATAATCCATTTCAACCCGGGATTTCATTCAAGTCTTTTGAATCTGTTTGAAGCTATTTAGAGTAGAGCAAACACAACTGAATATTCTTTCCAACTTGAAAAGCAAAATGTACATACCAAAGGATGCATAGCCATTTTTTTGTCCGCTCGCAACATAAGCAGCCCAGGCTCGCGTCACCAGAGAGCGTGTAAAAATAAACTACTAGTGGGACGGTGACCTTTGATTGAGCGCGGTATTGGGTTACAGGCAGCCGTTGAGATTTTTTTTTTTTTTTGTATGGGAAATAAAATAATGTCGATTCTGAAGCTTAAATAACGCTACATTTAGCTTTCATACAATAAAATGAATAAAACTGTCTCACCTCCGGTGTATTCTTGCGCGTTTGGGGGTTATTTTACCGTTTCGAGCATTCCTTATAATCACTGTCCGATTCCCTTCATAAGACTGTGCTCGCAACGGACTAGAATATTGAGCCGTGGACTGTCAACGTACACGACGTCTCTATGCTTCTACCCAAATCTGCCCGTCTAGCTTCAGATAATTGATGTCTTTCGCTTTTTCACTAAATTCCATGCCATTGAAATACTTGAGATGATGTTAATGCGGGTCAAAATGTTACGGCCACGCTACAAAAGTAAATGAATGACCTTTGTAACAGCAACGATCTGACTGCAATAATCGCAAAGGTCTCTCCTCTTCACGTGCACGTCCCAGGGACGATGTTGTGTTCATGAGTCACGCAAGGTTCTGTGACACTTTGTTTTCCAACTTAGTTTCAAATAAAAGGATCATATCTGTGTAAAACCGGAGAAGAGAACTAGACCTTGTGGAGTGAAATAACTGTTGAACCCAAAGATCTCTGAGACAATTTGGAGAGTTGATTTGGAAGCTACGTGACTCGACATCGAACACGTGCTATGACGCACTACCGGACTCTTGACCGGTTGCTGTCGCGTGGTTCGAAATAATCTTCTTGTATTTCAATTCAAATTATCCTAAGCGTCAAGTTGGTTTATTCTCCGTTTTGATGTTATCTTCATTCGAAAAAACTGAAAGGTAGGAACGTTTCATATTGTTTTGTGGGAAAGTTGTTGAGCTAAAGTATTGCCTCGATGAGACTGGAGACAACTAACATCGGGGGCGGCCTTTATCATGGCTGATGGCAAAGTGCTGTTATTCTCAGCTCACGCTGACTCAAGGTAATTATATAATTATAAAGTTTCTTTTCATTGTATAAATTTACTAAATCCCTTGCAAAGCTAGCACTTACAAATCGCACTTGATGCACCTAAACGATAAAGAACATGATTTCACGCTTCAATTCTTGTCAATTTGTGTTTTGCGCGTTTACCGAGGCAGTTATTCCCATTCAAATCGCGCGCGTCAATTAAGGTTTTACAATTCCTGCTTCTGACATGGTTGTGACCGGGGTTGTGACATTTCTATGCCATCCTTTCTAAGGCGAGATAAACCTTTTTCGATGAACCTTTGTCATGAGTTCATTTTGTTTGAAGGAAGCATATGCATATATATCGTCCGTGGACTAACTGCATGGCCAAACGTTCGTAAACGAGTGTCATATATGCAAGCCATGAAAGCCACTTCATAAATAGAGTCACTTTGTTTTTCACCTGCACAGAAGATTTAGCGGTTTAGATTTCCCTATTTTCATTGATTAATTGCTGAATATTTCGTTTTCGGTCTTACCGTAGCTGTTCGCCGGTTCAGAGAACCTGTAAAAAGGCGAGGAGATATGCAAGACCATGGAAAGAAACAAAAACCCATCTGGGAGAAGAAAATATACTTTATAACTGAATTCTGTGGACTCGTCGAAGCAACGGTCCGAATTCCACACTCCTGGACTTATAAGCGTCATGTTTTTGAAACCAGATTTTTGCAGACGCAGTAATTCAGAGCTCAGAATATCAGAAGCCTTGCAATGATGAATCCGTTTGTGCTTGGGTTTGTGTGGATTTCCAGTATTCTTTAGGCTGCTTGAAAACATAAATTTGCGTGGACAATGATAATTTCTCTGCTAAAATGACGATTTCTTCGTCGATTGTTTTTCACCCCACCAAAATCCACTTAGAATTGAATTAAATAGAACTCCACGAAAAAAAAAACAGTTTTAAGTGTTAAAAGGATCAGAAATTCTGCGCCCTTTAGAATCTGGTGTAAGTATCCGGTTTTATTCAGTTGTAAATGATGGGGGGATCAGATGGAGATCCCTCAGAATCGGTGTAAATAGCCGATTTTGTTCAGTTTTAAGTGTAGGGGGTCAGAAATTCTGATTCCTTCAGAATCGGTGAAAATGGCCGATTTCGTTCAGTTTTAAATGTTGGGGGGAGAAGAAATTCTGAGTCCCTCAGAATAGTTGTAAAAAGCAAGTTTTATTCAGTTTTAAATGTTTGGAGGGATCAGAAATTCTGAGTCACTTAGAATCTGGTGTAAATAGCAGGTTTTGTTCAGTTTTAAATATTGGGGGGATCAGAAATTCTGCGTCCCTCAGAACAGGTGTAAATAGCGAGTTTCATTCAGTTTTAAATGTTGGGGGGGGATCAAAAAAATCTGAGTCCTTCAGAATCAGTGTAAATAGCCGGTTTTGTTCAGTTTTAAGTGATGGGGGGATCAGAAATTCTGAATCCCATAGGACCGATGAAAATGGCCGATTTCGTTCAGTTTTAAATGTTGGGGGGATCAGAAATTCTGAGTCCCTTAGAATCTGGTATAAATAGCAGGTTTTGTTCAGTTTTAAATGATCGGGGGATCAGAATTCTGAGTCCCTTAGAATCGGTGTAAATAGCCAGTTTTATTCAGTTTCAAATGATGGGGGGATCAGAAATTCTGAGTCCTTCAAAATCGGTGTAAATAAACAGTTCAGTATTCAGTATTAAATGATGGGGTGATCAGAACTTCGGAGTCCCTCAGAATAGGTGTAAATATCCAGTTTTATTCAGTTTTAAATGTTGGGGGGATCAGAAATTCTGAGTCCCTTAGAATCTGGTGTAAATAGCAGGTTTTATTCAGTTTTAAATGTTGGGGGGATCAGAAATTCTGAATCCCTTAGAATCGGTGTAAATAGCCAGTTTTATTCCATTCAGTTAAATGATGAGGGGATCAGAAATTCTGAGTCCTTTTATAATGCTTTTACGTTGAATTATAAGTGCTACCAGGATCAGATTTTGTATCTCTAAGAAAAAAGAGGAACAGTGAATAAATTTACAGATGTTGACGGAAACGGTAAACTTAATATCTTACTTCCCCTGTTCTTGACGGAAGACCACTTTCTTTCCGTCCAATTTGCTATTTTCGCTCGGAGTGACAATTTTTTCTCAGTGCGCACTAATAGTCTTGCACCGAATTTGTCTAAAAGGTAACGCCACATTTTAGTTTGGAACGCGTTGTAAGTATTACTATCCCCCAAAACTAAGAAGACTAACCCCCAAACCTAAGTATAGTTAACCGCCAAACGTAAGAAAACAAACCCCTGAACATAAGAATCCCTAACCCCTAAACATAAAAAAACTAACCCCCAAACGTAGGAAATTTAATCCCCAAACGTAAGAATAACCAACCCTTAAACGTAAGAAAACTAACCCCCAAACGTAAAAATCCTTAAACCCAAAACGTAAGAAAGGTAACCCCTAAACGTAAGAATTCTTAGCCCCCAAATCTAACAAAACTAACGCCCAAACGTAAAAAATACTAACCCTTAAAGGTAAGAAAACTAACCATCAAACGTAAGAATCCTTAACCCCCAAAAGTAAAAAAAATACCCCCCAAACGTAAAAATTACTAACCCCAAACGTAAGAAAACTAACCCCTAAACGTAAAAATCCTTAACCTCAAACTTAAGAAAACTAACCCCCAAACATAAGAATACTTAACCCCAAATCGTAAGAAATCGAACCCCTCAAACGTACGAATTATTAACCCTCAAACTGAAAAAAAATTACCCCCAAAGGTAGGAATCATAAACCCCCAAAAGTAAGAAAACTTAACCCCAAACCTAACTAAATTAACCTCCAAACGTAAGAATTACTAACCCCCAAACGTAAGAATTTTTAACCTCCAAACTTAAGAAAACTAGCCCCCAAACATAAGAATCCTTAGCCCCCAATCGTAAGAAAACTAACCCCCTCAAACGTAAGAATCATTAACCCTCCAACTGAAGAAAACTTACCCTCAAAGGTACGAATCTTGAACCCCCAAAAGTAAAAAAACTAATTTCCAAACGTAACTAAACTAACCGCCAAACAAAAGAATTACTAGCCCCTAAACGTAAGAATAATTAACCCTCAAACATAAGAAAACAAACTTCCAAACGTAAGAATTGCTAACCCCCAAACATAAGAATTGCTAACTTTTAAACGTAAGAAATCTAACCCCCAAACGTAAGAAAACTAATCCCCAAAAGTAATAATAACTAACCCCCAAACGTAAAAAATCTAACCCCCCAACGTAAGAATTACAAACCCCCAAACGCAATAAACTAACCCCCGAACGTAAGAATCCTTAACCTTTAAAAGCAAGAAAACTAACCGCCAATTGTAAGATTTTTTAACCTTCAAACGTAAGAAAACTAACCCTTAAACGTAAGAACCCTTAATCCCCAAACGTAAGAAAACTAACCCCCAAACGTAAGAATAACTATCCCCCAATCGTAACAAAAATATCCCCCAAACGTGAGAATCCTTTACCCCCAATCGTAACAAGCGTAACCTCCAAACATGAGAATCCTTAACCCCCAAACGTAAGAGTTACTAGTCCACAAAAGTAAAAAAACTAACCCGTAAACGTAAGAAAACTAACCCCTAAACGTAAGAATCCTTAGCCCCAAAACATAAGAAAACTAACTCCCAAACGTAAGAATTACTATTTCCCAAAAGTAAGAAAACTAACCCCCAAACGTAAGTATCCTTATTCGCCAAACGTAAGAAAACTAACCCCTAAACGTAAAAATCCTTAACCCCCAAACCTAAGAAAACTCACCCCCAAACGTAAGAATAACTTACCCTTAAACGTAAGAAAACTATCCCCCAAACGTTAGAATCCTTAACGCCCAAATGTAAGAAAACTAACCCCCAAACGTAAGAAAACTAACCCCCCAAAGTAAGAATTACTAACCCCAAAACGTAAGGAATCTAACCCCCAAACGTAAGAATTACAAACTCCCAAACGTAAGGAAACTAACCCTTAAAGGTAAGAAATATAACCCCGAAAGGTAAGAATTACTAACCCTAAAACGTAAGAATTACCTTTAAAGGTAAAAAAGCTAACCCCCAAACGTAAGAAAACTAAGCCCTAAGCCTAAGATTTACTAACCCTCAAACGTTAGAAAACTAACCCACAAACGTCAAAATTACTAAACCCCAAACGTAAGAAATCTAAACCCTAAACGTAAGAATTACTAACTTCCGAACGTAAGAAAACTAACCCCAGACGTGAAAATCCCTAACCTCCAAAGGTAAGAAAATTAACCCCCAAACGTAAGAATTACTAACCTTCAAACGTTAGAAAACTAACCCTCAAACGTAAGAAATCTAACCCCTAAACGTAAAAATTTGTAACTTCCAAACGTAAGAAATCTAATCCCCGAACGTGAGAATTCGTAACCCCCAAACGTAGGAAATCTAACTTTCGAACGTAGGGTTTTGTAACCCCCAAACGTAAGAAATCTAACTAGGTGGTTATAAATCCTTACGTTCGGGGGTTATAATTAATTACTTTCGGGAGTTGTAAATTCTTACGTTTGGGGGTTATCAATCCTTACTTTTGGGGGTTGTATACCCTTACGTTTGGGGGTTTTATTTCTTACATTCAGGGGTTATAATTCCTCACGTTGGGGGTTGTAGTTCTTATGTTCGGGGTTGCAACTTCTTACGTTTGGGGGTTATATTATTTTACGTTTGGGAGTTATAAATCCTTACGTTGGGGAGGTTGTATTTCTTACTTTTGGGGGTTATAAACATTACGTTCGGACGTTGTATTTCTTACGTTTGGGGGCTATAAATCCTTTCTTTCGGGCGTTGTATTTTTTTACGTTTGGGAGTTATAAATCCTTACGTTGGGGGGGTTGTATTTCTTACTTTTGGGGGTTATAAAACATTACGTTCGGACGTTGTATTTCTTAAGTTTGGGGGCTATAAATCCCTTCTTTCGGGCGTTGTATTTTTTACGTTTGGGGGTTATAAATCCTTACTTTCGGGGGTTATATTTCTTACGCTTGGGGTAATAAATCCTTTCGTTCGGAAGTGGTATTTCTTACGTTCGTGGATTATAAATCCTTAAAGTGCTACTACGATCAAATTTTCGAATACCTTTTATTTGCGGTTGATTGGTAGTTTATGTCCTAAAGTACATGATCTCCAAGTTATATCCTCATAAGATGAAGGAAAGTGCGATTTTTTTGCGCTCAAACTCCACGAATTTTCATCCGCCATTGAACCGCCATGTTCCTGCGGCCTGGTTACCAAAGGCAGATGGTGTCCAATGACAACAGAGGCCGGGTCACCCGGGAAAAACAAGTGACGTCAGACTCTCAACTCGAAGCCCAGGCAAGCCCTACGAGGCTAACTTCTCATACGGTTTCGAACACGTTTTCGAAAAATGTTTCGTTCTTTCAATGGTGGGAAGTCGCTGTGTTGTTCAGTGGTATAACAACTGCTCTAATCGAGCGGCAGGAATTGCGCTGCATGCGAGTCCGGCCGACAAAACGAGAGATGTGTGGGTCCAGTTTGTTGTCTTGCACGTTTTGCTATTTTCTCAGTTTAGTTCGAGGGACACTTGGGCATTCCACCCAAGTCAGTGAACACAAATTAAACCTGATCTTTTGAAAAGGGTAAGCAGGAAATCAGGAGATCGTGAACCTGAAAAAAATCTCCGAAGGGGAAGGAGCGGCAAAAGGTAAGCTTATGTAAAGTGGGCGAAATGTGTGAATATTGTTTTTTATCTTTGGTGATTCCTCGATACCTTGTTCAGCACCCATACAAATAGCAGTCACAAATTTTTATACACATTTTATATTGCGTTTCTAAAGTACTAAACTTTGATTGAACGAGTAAATAATGTTAGTGCAACTAGCTCCCGGAACTAGCTTTTCCCTCCGAAGCATTTCCAAAACATCTCAGTGCGATATGAGTAAGCTTGTGTTTACTTTGCTTGTGCAAAAGCTTGTGGCAAAAACTGTGCAAACAAACGCGAAGAAAACCACTTTAATTATCCATTTTCACTCAGCTTTCGATAAGGTGGTCTTTGGCGTTTACAAAAGGGTTCCTTCTTTCTTTTAAGTGGTTTTCTTGAAGAAATAGTTTGAATTTTTGGTTTAAGAAAGGTTTGAAGAAAACCTCACATTAAGTTGTTTCTTATCAATTAGATTTTAAATTTTGATTTATTTTTCAGACACTGAGTTGCAACAACGTCAAAACCCAGCTCTTACTATTAAATACAGGCCAAAACAAGCCTTGCAGAGCACAACACGTGAAAAATGTGGACAGCCAAGAAAAGGCCAGTGCTCCTCCTTAAACTAGCAGTTGAAGAGCACTGACCTTTCCCAAGGGCTTTTCTTGATCTTTTGTCATCAACAACCAGTTGACAAATAGAATCAATAAAAGAACTGTTTTCTTTTCATTCATCATGCCTCCTCATTGTAACTCTTTCCATTACATAGGCTTCTGTTTTAGGGAATGGTCAGAAATTAGTGGGGAGGGGGGGGGGGGGGGGGGGAGTGAGGTGGAGATTTTAAATTGAGCAATGAAAACGATGTGACCCTCCATAGCGATGCAAATGAAATTTCATGACCCTCCCCCTGAACAGGTAATACAATGTAGCTCAAATACCAGAAAAAGAAAACAAGAATGGAGAAAAACTGTAAGTTACGTACTGGAACCATTTTGCCCCAACATAATTCAAATCATCTATAGAGCCCATTGGCATCATATAACTCCATTATGCAACACATTTCCTTTACATTAATATTTTAATACTTAATACTTGTCTTTCTTTTGTTAAATAATGACTTAAATTAACAAATTTTATTTTGTCTTTTGTATATAACTCGCTCTCCCTGTCATGATTGCAAGAGCATAAATTTATGTGACCCTCTGTTTTCACTGCTTATTCTTTCATGACACTCCACCTCCCCCCTCCCCACCCCCTGCTCCCTGCTAATAGGAAGCTGAAGCACAGACATTCCTGAGCCATGTATAGCAACCAGAACTCAAATGTTTTCTCTTTTGGTGTGGTTTTAAATAAATACTAATTTGAAAATAAACAATATTAATATGAAAGAAATGTGATGGTATATTTCCAGCCTGGTGAATGAATGAGAATGATGATTATTCAAGAAAGTGACGCAGGCATACTCCGAAAAAAGAAATCCGAGCACTCGGATTTCTTTTTTCGGAGTATGCCTGCGTCACTTTCTTGAATAATCATCATTCTCAATATTAATATGGTAGCCATTTTGGAATGAGGTTTATGGTTCATTGTCTGCAGTACATTAATAATTTTATTTTTATGTTCATTTGAAAAAGAGTGCCAGAATCTTGTTTCACCAATAAATTTGTTGTTGTACAAATGAAATTGAATCTACATTTTCTAAGAATAAACACTGATCAAGAAGAACAACCTTGAGAAAAAAATCAAAGGTGGCTCACAACAGTCTCAACTTTGCTTCATTTTGGTAGCATGCATTTGCCCATCTCTCACCGCACCAAAAGTGAAAGTAACGAGAACTGTTACCACAGCAACAGTGTATCAGACTCATCAACACTTGCTTGGGGGTTTGCCCTTAGACATGTAGGACAAAGGATGTTTGTTGTGAGGTTGGTTTGACCCTTCATTAGAATAAGCAAAAAAATTTCAATTAATACCTGAATCACAAACTTTAACTCCCAAGAATATTGTTTTCAATGTATATTTGCAAAATTCCTACTTTTCCTCCCCTCATTTGCCTAGGTGGATGCTTCTTACCAGAAAGCATGCCTTAATAAATTTTCATTTATAAACCTAGTCATTTCTTCAGTGCATTAAAGCATCCAGTGCAGTGGTGTTTAACCTGATGTGAGCCACCTTAAAAAAAATATATGAACACAGAAAAGACTGTTAATACTATTACATTGTTCATGATGGTGCAAGGGAAGGAAACAAATCATTGCAAATTGTTGTTGCCTTGCAAATTTATTTGTTTATTGATTACTGTACTTATGCAAATCTGGATACAACGATGTCCATGCAGCACCAGCACTCTCCAGGCTTGGTAAGTCGCTCAAGGGAGCAATTTGAACATTTGCACCTGAGAAAATATTGAACCAAGAGGAAACTTAGCATCAATTACAAGGGAACGATCAGCTTAAATTCAAGCCATTGTACAGAGCTTTTCACTACAATATATATTCTTTTACCATGGTAAAAAATTGCAAAAACAGTAAGCTTACTCGGAACCGAAACTTAACTGTGCACTCTAATTTAACACCAAGGCAAACTTTCGAAAGCAAAGCTAAAAACCTAAACTTGACTTCGATTTCAATTCAACTGAGTCTCCGGTAGCCTCCCTCCGGGGAATGAACTGGGTAGTAGTCAAGAGGAATTGTTGAGGATTCTCAGGCACTACACTTTTAAAGCTTGCCTGTTTTGTTAATACAGCAAATAACACATCTAAATATCAATCTCTATCTCTAATATCTTACCCGGGAGATGAACGACTCAGCAAAGTTTGCTCTTCCTTCTCTTGTAGCAAAAGCGCTAGCTGCTGAACTTATTCGGCTGCCTCTTCTTCAGACGGAACTAGCTCTACAGAGTCAGGACTTCTTAATTTCCTTTGCCTATATCATGCGAAGACGATCCAGGAGAGCTTTCTGTGGTCAAAACAGCTCTGAAATTCGTCGCCAGAAGGAGGACTACAGTACTCGGTTGAGAGTATTACGTCACGACAAAAACACAATAGGTTTGAATAAAAATACCGCAACTCCAATCACTTTCATACCGCGGGCTCACTGGAACATAAATTCATAATGGCGGACTCGAAAACACCAGTTTTCAAGGCTCAATATTTTCAATTTACGGGGCCCAAACTTCATTTCAGTGACCAAGACAAGTACAGCCACATCGGATAAGCTGTAAAGAACGTATTTTTGTTTCATACGTGACATGAAGTTTTGATCGTAGTAGCACTTTAAGATTGGATGGTTTGTGGGTGATAAATCCTTACGTTTGGGGGTTATAAATCCTTACCTTTGGGGTCATTTTTCTTACGTTTGAAGGTAATAAATCCTTTTGTTCGGAAGTTGTATTTCTTACGTTAGGGGGTTTTAAATCCCTACGTTCGGGGGTTGTATTTCTTACGTTCGTGGATTATAAATCCTTACGTTTGGGGGTTGTATTTCTTACGTTCAGGGGTTGTAAATCTTTACTTTTGGGGGTTATAAATCCTAACGTTCGTGAGTTGTATTTCTTACGTTCTGGGGTCATAAATCCTTACGCTCGGGGGTTGTATTTTTTACATTCGATGGTTGTAAATCCTTTCGTTTGGGGGTTATAAATCCTTAAGTTTCTGGGGTTATAAAACGTTACGTTCGATGGTAGTATTTCTTACGTTCGGTTATTGTAAATCCTTACGTTCTTGGGATGTATTTCTTACGTTGGGGGTTGTATTTTGTTACGTTTGGGGGTTATAAATCCTTACGTTCGAGGTGGTATTTCTTACGTTTGGGAGTTATTAATCCTTACTTTCGTTGCTTTCGGGGGTTCTAAATCCTTACGTTTGGGGGTTAGAAATCCTTACGTTCGGGGGTTGTATTTCTTACGTTTGGGGCTTATAAATTGTTACGTTCGGGGGTTATATAGACGGGCAAATGAAGTGAAGATTTTGGTAGGTCGCCATTTCAATCACGAATGTTGCCTTTCGAAAGAGCACCCCAAAATTCTTGTTTGGGACACATTTTTGTAAGAAATTGGCGACCATACCAGAAATTCACGTTTTTGGCGGGACTACCGGTTGCACAAAACCTATCCCAAAGTAGGTTTTTTTGCATGCTTATTCCATTTTAATGGATTTACTTGACTCTGACGAAGGCATAGTCAAATACTCACCCCTGTATGGACGGGGAAGCAAAGTGACGATTTTGGTAGGTCGCGATTTTCAATCACGAATTTTGCCGTTTGAAAGAGCGTCCCAAAAAACTTGGTTTGGACACATTTTTGTTAGAATTTGGCGACCTAACAAAACTGCAATTTTTTGGCGGGACTACCCTACCCCCCTCAAAGGACGTTCTATGACTCTGGTCCCACGAGATATAGAGGCACAAAGCCTATCCTAAAGTAGGTTTTCTTGCATGTTGATTCCATTTTCAATGTTTTTACCTTGACTCTGACGAAGGCAAAGTCAAATACTCACCCCTATATGGACGGGAAAGCAAAGTGACGATTTTTGTAGGGCGGCATTTTCAATCACGAATTTTGCCGTTCGAAAGAGTGTCCAAAAAAACTTGGTTGGGACTCATTTTTGTTCGATATTGGCGACCTAACGAAAAGTTCTCTTTTTCGGCAGACCTGCCCTACCCCCTTCAGGGGCAGTTTCATGAAATTGGTCCGACGGGAGGCACAAAAACAATCCGAAAGTAGGTTTTGTTGCATGCTTGTTCTCTTTTCAATTCAATGTTTTACTTGTTTTGTTTTACTCTGACGAAGAAAAAGTCAAATACCCCTAGTTTTGATCCCTTCGATGGCTTATTAGAAGATATAGTGAACGAGAGAAAAATTATGACAACAGAATAGATAGATAAATGGCCACGTGGGACACGTAGGTATTCGCGAACAAGGCAGTGTTCGATAAATCGACGCGTAAACATAAAATCTGCTTCCCCGATCGTGATTTGCTGCTGCTTCACACACTAGGTGAACAACTGCGAGAGACTGGAAACAACATACTTTAATCCCATGAGGCATTTTGAGCAAAAAAATCAACATGGCCGACCGAGTGAAGGCGAAAATCACTCTCTGTGGTAGAAAATTTGTCCTCCATAAACACAGCTTCCACTCGAAAAAGAGGAGCGTATTCATCAAGGAAAGACAAAAGAAGTAATTGTCGAGATAGCCTAACCCTCGATGGGAAAAATACCAAGTGTAGTAGAGTGCATATCGTAGCGAATCTGGAGTTAGCGAAAGGAACGTCAAACGTGGCCCTTATCAAGGAAAAGGAAGGGAACTGATCGCAGAACAGCAAGAAACTAGTGAATACTGTGAATTATGAGACATCAGACGCTTTCATAACCTTCATGCAACAAGATGTGGAACGATCGAGGAAGATCAGAACGAATGCAACACGTCAGACTCTTGCGTACGTGACAAGAATACTGATACAGCTGACTCGATCAAAACAATACAGTAAGCGAGAGCGACGTTGATTATGATTCAGACTGGATGGATATTGCAGAGACAGTCGCAACTAGCCGCTTGGAGCTGTTTCACCTCCGTTGTATCAGCTTCCTCCATCTCGTTCACCATACGTATACACTGCTCCGATTGCTAAGCTTTAAGACTGAACATTTGACAATGGATAATTTTTATATGCTATGCTCTTAAACACTGCTTAACTTATCAAGCTTTTCAAGATCTCCTCCGTTTGATTTCACTGCACTGTCCTCAGCCTGTATTGAAGGTGAAAGCCTTATTTGTTGCCATAGAGGACAAGATCGTTTACGAACCATGACTAAGTCTGTGAGGGCTGTTTTCCGTTATTTCGGGAATCTGAAGTGGTGTGTCAGAATTGCATCAAAGAGGAAAACGGAGGAAAGACAAGGTATTCACAATTTATAGTCATGGCTATTCATTTTGATTTAGGGAGATTATCGTTTGTAAACAGTGTGATCCCAGTGATTGAATATACCATTATACAAACTTTGTTTATACCAGGTTTTTATGACTGCTTTTTTATATTTTTACTGTTGCTTATGATAATTATCTACATTTTTGCTAGTTTGAGACCAAGATTCCACTATGGGCTATTGCCCTTCTGCCATAAACTACAATGCTGGTCAAAACAATTGAGACATGTTCTGATTGTACTAATAAGTTGAATTTTATGACAATATACCCCCACCTCCTAATCACTCACTGTAACCAACATTGTGCTCCTCTGAAAAGTGTTGTGCAAGGTTTAATGGAACCTATAGCAAAATAGCAATTGCATGAACTGATGCCACCATCCTTTGTTAAATTAATTGATTTTGATAAAAAATAGCTGCAATTGCTAACTAAGTTAGCACTTGCAGTTTATTGTTTATCATGTGGCATCCTTAGCTTGGAGACCCAGGGCCAGTCAGTCGGGTTGCGGGTGAAGTGGCACGACAAAAGTTTTCAAGAACGGGTGTTCTTGGCACCTTTCATTGCACCATTTCGCCTGCCCCTGACTGACTGGCCCTGTGTCTCTGATGATGACCATGTGGTGTATTGTCAACCAAACAGAACGTCTGTTTTCTTATCAAGGTTGAGGTATCAGGGCTCCAGGGAGGACCAAAAGTTGAAAAGGAGAAAGTGTTTCTTCATGTCAGTCCCTATTGAAGACCAACTCAAAACTATTATTTTTTAAAAGTATCACTGTTAAGTAAATTTTGTATTTGCAACCAACTAACATCACCCACAGTTCTAAATTCTGTCAAATTGAAATATTCCAATAATTTAGTTGTCCAATATAAATGACACTTATCCACACTACCTGTAAGTATCTCTTAGTGTCATTGTCTTTTGTGGATTGAGAGGTGTTTGTATTGGTTTATTACAATTAGTATCTAGGTACAGGTATGTCTTTACTGTTTGTATAATGTAGGTTTCCATTATTGCCTTGTAACAAATACCGACACGGAAGTGCAACCCTTGGCTGCACTTTACTCCACAGTAAGGCTTAACCCTTGGAGCCAGGTCTGGAAAAATATCCATTCCAGGGTGTTGATCCCGGGTCCTCCCTGATCTGTACTCCACTCAGGATTGCCCCCCCCCCCCCTCCTGATTCGGGACTCACCCTACTGGAGACTGATCAGGACCTCTGATCTCTCCAAGGTGGCTACCCCAGGTACCACCTGATCTTGTCTCCTGCCAGGAGAGCTCCACACTTGGTTTCCCTTATATCTAGATTAGTGTACTTCCCTGTCACCCATATTTTGTCCATTACTACTGCATTATGTTCTTTATGTGGAAATAGCTGCTAAGAGCTCACAATAGTTATTCTGGAGTTCATTAACAATTAAGCAAATTCTGGTATCTGACAAGATATAGGAAAACAAGTAAAGTACAAACCAATACTTGATCATGCATTTATGGGTCACAATTCAAGTTACTTTTTTCCGGAGCAGAGAATTGTGCAAACATGGCATTAAACCTGTATGCATTGAAATGCAAATCTGTAGAAAAAAGCCTCTAGATAGTTTCTAAAAGTAGCCTTCATTTGGTGAGATCATGATGAGAAAACTTTTATGTCATATTTGCATTCACAAACTTGGCTCATACAGTAAGAGTCCTGATTAAACAATCAAACTAAACGTATTAATTGCATATTGTTTTGGCACTCCTGAAGTCCTTACTGTGCATGTATGTATAATTATTTTGATTTGTCACAGAGGAGGAAGTGTGGAATCATGTGGTGAACAAGTTGACAAGGCAACACCCTTCCAAAATATGTGACATTGTTGATGGATCATCTTACAGGGAACACTGTAAACCTGGATGATTTCTACATAAACCCAACAATTTCAGTTTGATATTCAACATTGATGGGATTCCAGTACCCAAAGTTCTGGTGTTGGAGTATGGCCAATTTATCTGGCAATTAATGAACTGCCTAAAAGTCAGAGGTATTTAATTCTATTTTAAAAATAGTAATAAAACAAATCTTAGGTTGTTTTTCTTAATCAATATAAGTGATTGACAAATTATTTGTCATGACAGCAGAATTTAGCAGGCCATTTCCGAGCTGCCTTGAACTTGTTGTTACAATGGGGCTATAAGTGCAAAGCCTTTCATATGAAAATTAGTTTTGTTTGCATGTGAATGACAACACATTTTCACAATAAAAACTTTACACTTAGCCTGGCTTTCATAATGAGGTTCAAAGCAACTCGCAAATGGCCTATTGAGTCTTTAATTATTAAGTACTGATTGAGATGTTGGTATTTTTTTCTTTTATAGCATGGATTTATTTTCAGGACAAATGCTTACAGTTTTTCTCCACTTGTAGTACATAGCAAAGCCCTTCCCGTCATCGATCGCGCCAAATTCCTTGGTGTTACCATATCTAGTGACCTCAAATGGAACAATCACATCGTAGATTGCATTGAGAAGGCAAACAAGCGGATACATTTCATTGTTCTCCTGAAAAGGGCTCGTGTACCTTGTAATGACATTGTTAATTTCTATTGTACAACAATCAGATCTCCTAGAATATTGCGCTCCCCTCTTCCATCACGCGCTCCCCGCTTATCTCAGTGAGGATATGGAGAGAATACAGAAAAGAGTTCTTTACATAATTCTCCCAGATATGTCATATCAGGACTGCTTAGACAGCCTAGGCCTGCCAAAACTAAAAGAGAGACGCAATGAACTATCTAAACGACTCTTTGATTCAATCGCCAACAAGTCGGGGCATAAACTGTTTTCTGTTGACCAAATGTTTTCTAAGATAAATAAGAAGCTGGGTCTACTTAAACGTATTCGTTATTGGCTACCTTTAGATGCTAGATTGCTGTTTTTCAACAGCTATGTTCTGCCATTGTTTGACTATGCTGATATCGTATGGGGGGATAGGGGTAATTCCACTCTAATGTTGCAACTTCAATCTTTACACAATAAAGCTGCAAAAATAATTTTAGATTTGCCTATTGGATCATCTGCTAGTGAGGCCTTGAATAAACTGAAATGGAAAACTCTCGCAAGACGTAGGGCCGAGCATAGGGCCACTTTTATTTATAAATGTTTGAATAACTTATTTTCTCATCGTTTTAATATTGAATTCAATAAGGATAAACACGATTATAATACTAGATGTAAAAATAATATCTGTAAGAGTGCATCTAGTAGGAACTGGGGGCATTGGACCTCGACAAATTTTGCCTCAAACGATTGGAATAAATTAGCCCTTTCAATCAGACAAAGCCCATCATTAGCTAGTTTTAAAAGAGTGTTAAGAAGTGTAAATAGTCTTTAGTCTAATTTTTATATATTCATATATTAGTCTTTATTTTTCTTTTTTTTTTTGTTCTTTTTAATTTTCGGGGACTCTTTTGTAAATCACTTATTAGTGACACTGATTTCCTCAATAGAGATTATTATTATTATTATTAAACTACACAACTTACTGCCTCCAAGAAATGAACAAAGCTACTGCCTGAGACAACAGAGAACATATAATCTACCATGCTTGCGCACCGACCGCTTCAGACAGTCCTTTGTGTATGCAATGTCAAAAGATGCCTAGCAACAAACAACGCGTAGTACATAGCTAGTAACTATATATATTTTAATCCCATTAGACACTTATATTTTTATATCATGTACATGTGTTTGTAATTAGTTTTAACATTTACCTATTTATATATTTCACTGTAGAATACGCAATTCCGTCTAATGACTGCGATGTATTTTTGAGCGTGGTAGATTCTTATTCTTATTCATTCTTAAATTCTTTGTGCACTTTTTGTCAGGTTCTCAAAAAAGAACTTAGTTGTTTGGGGAAAGGGAAGGCACAACCTGCAATGATCACATTTCTAATTCCTTTTTCAGTGTCTGTGCAGTCACTATGAAGAAAAGGTGTGTTATTATTTTAATAGCTAAAATAATATTATTCCAAAAACAAAACAAAAAACCCCCCTTTATTTGTGTGTACGTTTTTGCCCTTTATCATCTAAATCTTTTCTATTTTGAAAGGACTTGCTGTGAGTATGCCATCAGGAATGGTTGTGCATTCCAAAGGAGCTGTATTGGTTAGCAGTATGGATTTACAGGCTAAAGCTATAAACATCAATAATTATGCATCAGCACAATGATGAATGTGGATGCAGCACTTGTGAGGCAAGAGGCCAGCATGTATGATCTGGAAAAGGGTGGGCCAGACATTATTCATACAATCCAAATGAGAAAGAAAGAACTCATCAGAGTATCATGGAAAATGCAGGTCATTACAGAAAGGTATGTGCAATGTACTTTACATAATTTATTTTTTTGAATAAATTAGACAGAAAAGTTAAACATGTATAAGGAAAAATTTGGTGATGTTGGAAAAGTACAAAGCTCACAATAAGTGCAAAAACAAACAAAACAAAAGAAAGAAGGAGAGGGATAGCTAATATTTTCTGCTGTTGCTCTGTGGTAGATTCAGTGAATATACAGTAATTTCCTTGAGAAGTAGAAAACATGTTCAGTGCATATTGCGTTTGACCCAATGTTGTTCTCTATTTTCACAATGAATCTTATCAAGCATACAGCATGTTAGAGGAATACTGGGCTTCTCACCCTTCATCATCCTAGATGATCTTTTTGACCTAGCATTTCCTCCAGATTATATGCATGGAGTGTTACTCGGAGTGACAAAGGATTTGCTGTCACTTTGGTTTGATGCAAAGAACAAAGATCAGGATTTTTCAATGGCCATGTAGTTAGTTTTAAGTAGAAACTGATTGTTTGAGTAGTTGATAACAAGAAATGATTAAAACAGACAGCTTTGCATAATTTTTGTTGACCAAATAAAAGTTAGACTCATTAAGGAGAGGGTAAAATGCAACATACACATAACTTCAAAACAAACAAGGACCATCAAAATTAAAAATATCAAATGAATTAATGCATTGCTTTTGAGAAACCATGACACTCAGGGTTTTGTATCAACCTTTAAACAATGCCTAAAAAAAAATTAAAGAAAACTGGAAAAAAATCAAAATTTAAATTTGATTTTACATTCAGTGTTTTACATTCAGATAAGCTTTAAAGTACGTTTTCTTGTATAAGGTCACAATTATTTCAAGGCTTCGGTTCATTCATAGCAATAAGGTTTCTCTCCCACCCTCCCTTGTGATTGGAACCTTTGTCTTGCCCTTTAATCCACACTACCTGTAAGTATCTCTTAGTGTCATTGTCTTTTGTGGATTGAGAGGTGTTTGTATTGGTTTATTACAATTATTATCTAGGTACAGGTAAGTCTTTACTGTTTGTATAATGTAGGTTTCCATTATTCCCTTGTAACAAATACCGACAGGAGAGTGCAACCCTTGGCTGCACTTTACCCCACAGTAAGGCTTAGCCCTTGGAGCCAGGTCTGGAAAAAAATCCATTCCAGGGTGTTGATCCCGGGTCCTCCCTGATCTGTACTCCACTCAGGATTGCCCCCCCCCCCCCCCCTCCTGATTCGGGACTCACCCTACTGGAGACTAATCAGGACCTCTGATCTGTCCAAGGTGGCTACCCCAGGTACCACGTGATCTTGTCTCCTGCCAGGAGAGCTCCACACTTGGTTTCCCTTATATCTAGATTAGTGTACTTCCCTGTCACCCATATTTTGTCCATTACTTCTGCATTATGTTCTTTATGTGGAAATAGCTGCTAAGAGCTCACAATAGTTATTCTGGAGTTCATTAACAATTAAGCAAATTCTGGTATCTGACAAGATATAGGAAAACAAGTAAAGTACAAACCAATACTTAATCATGCATTTATGGGTCACAATTCAAGTTACTTTTTTCCGGAGCAGAGAATTGTGCAAACATGGCAGTATGCATTGAAATGCAAATCTGTAGAAAAAAGCCTCTAGATAGGTTCTAAAAGTAGCCTTCATTTGGTGAGATCATGATGAGAAAACTTTTATGGCATATTTGCATTCACAACTTGGCTCATAAGAGTCCTGAATAAACAATCAAACTGAACGTATTAATTGCATATTTTTTTGGCACTCCTGAAGTCCTTACTGTGCATGTATGTATAATTATTTTGATTTGTCACAGAGGAGGAAGTGTGGAATCATGTGGTGAACAAGTTGACAAGGCAACACCCTTCCAAAATATGTGACATTGTTGATGGATCATCTTACAGGGAACGCTGTAAACCTGGATGATTTCTACATAAACCCAACAATTTCAGTTTGATATTCAACATTGATGGGATTCCAGTACCCAAAGTTCTGGTGTTGGAGTATGGCCAATTTATCTGGCAATTAATGAACTGCCTAAAAGTCAGAGGTAATTAATTTTATTTTGAAAATAGTAATAAATCTTAGATTGTTTTTCTTACTTCTCAAAAAAGACCTTACATAAGGTAACTTCAAAACAAACAAGGACCATCAAAATTAAAAACATGAAATGAATTAATGCATTGCCTTTGAAAAAGCATGACACTCAGGGTTTTGAGTCAATCTTTAAAGTATGCCTAAAAATAATTTAAAGAAAACTGGAAAAAATTAAC
The DNA here is from genome assembly GCF_977016875.1 of Pavona decussata. Taxonomy (NCBI): domain Eukaryota; kingdom Metazoa; phylum Cnidaria; class Anthozoa; order Scleractinia; family Agariciidae; genus Pavona; species Pavona decussata. Next base: position 18,907 of record NW_028145855.1, on the reverse strand, counting down.
ATTTAAATTTGCTTTTACATTAAGTGCTGGAAATTTGAGATACAGTCTTATGGAGTAAGAAAAAGTAGATATCACTTTTTTCTCAGAATTATAGCAACATGTGTTGGATTGATGATTATTTGAAAATTATATTCCAAACTGCATTACAGTTCACTAGCTTATTAATGGTTTGTCCCCCTTTTTACACTTAGATCTCTAAAGTAGATTCAAGACTGCCAAAAATGCGAAAACCTGATTTCATCAGGCTTTTGCCTTGAAGCCTGAAGTCAAATTGAGGTCACGTGGAAGGTAATTATAACCCTACTTTTTGTGAAACATTATTATCTCATTATATACTTTCATTTTGAAAGGACCAACCCCATTTAGAAACCACCTTGGTACTATAATTTGACAGCCCTACTATTTAATTATATGGCCTACACATGTATGTTAAGTAGTCAGCGACCAACTCTGTGACAAAGATGAAGTCCTGGCTAATCAAGGTTTAATAATGACTACAATGGACAAGATATGTAAAAGGCTATCTTGAATTGAATGATAGTATACTGTGCGCTGTCCTGTCTAGCTGGCAGGCTGGCTCAAATGACAGTCTGGTCCACCATTTTTTTTTGGTCTCAAACAACATCTCAGTCATGTCAATTAATAAAAACCGTACAGTTCATTTAATTTTTATGCCAGTTTACGGTTGTAAGTACTAGTACACTGTCATGACCAATTTGATCAGACAATTTGTGATGTAAATAGGTTCTAATTAAATAATTTACTTTCTCGCATTTTGGATTCAGCATCTGAATTGTTAAGCTGGCTTTTGTTTTATGCCTAGCCCTACCTTGATGGTAATTCCTGCCAGCTATATATTTAGAGCACTTTGCCTTACTGGTGGAAGGCATACACATTCTTCTTGGGGATTCAATTTCAGAAAGTGATTTGGTGAAAGCGGAGCAGTGCTTGACTTTTTTCTTTTTGGCCAGTATGAACCTTTGTATGGTAAGCTACAGTAATTATTTGTAATGGTTATACCTCATGAGCTTTAGACAGTGTTTTCAAACAAAGACCTTGTTGCCAACATGACCCCTTTTTGCTATTCAGGGAAGGAAATTACGATTTGTAAGATACAGGTATGTATTTCAAAATACTGTTAATTCAGGCAAAATCCCAGGTACATAACGTAATTATGACTTCACAACAAAAAATGTAAAATTAATTTTATATTTTTATTCTAGGTGAAGGCAGCTGCAGAATCAACCATCACAACTTTATGTACCTTAAGCTTGCAAAGTGCATGAAATGCTCGGGACCACTATGGTCTTGTTTTGGTTTCAGGGGATGAAAGGAAGCTTGACATAACCACGGGACAGGGATGTTTGGAAAACAGGTACTCTTTATTTAAAAACAAAACTAATAATTTGACATGTGTTTCCTTTTTGAAGCTTCAGAAACATGTCTTGGATTGATGTTCCCTGTGACTAGGGGATATGGGACTCACCCTATTGGAGACTGATCAGGACCTCTGATCTGTCCAAGGTGGCTACCCCCGGTACCACCTGAACTTGTCTCCTGCCAGGAGAGCTCCGCACCTGGTTTCCCTTATCCCTAGATTAGTGTACTTCCCTGCTACCCATATTCTGTCCATTACTTCTGCATTGTGTTATTTATGTAGAAAAAGCTGCTTAGAGCTCACAATAATTATTCTGGAGTTCATTAACTTAAGCAAACTCTGGTATCTGACAAATATAGGAAAACAAGTAAATTGAACAAACCAACACTTAATCATGCATTTATGGATCACAATTCAAGTTACTATTTTCTGGTGCAAATATGGCATTAAACCTGTATGGAAACGTAAATCTTTATAAAAGAGCCGCTACATAGTTTGTTAATGTAGCCTTCATTTGGTGATCATGATGAGAAAACTTTTATGTCATATTTGCATTAACAACTTGGCTCATGAAAGTCCTGAGTAAACAAGCAAACTAAAAGTATTAATCGCATATTTTTTTTGGCACTCAGTTCTTACTGTGCATGTATGTATAATTATTTTTGATTTGTCACAGAGCAGGAAGTGTGGAGTCACGTGGTGAACAAGTTTACAAGGCAACAACACCCTTCCAAAATATGTGACATTATTGATAGATCATCTTACAGGGAACACTGCAAACCTGGATGATTCCTACACAACCCCAACAATTTCAGTTTGATATTCAACACTGATGGGATTCCAATATCCAAAAGTTCTGGTGTTGGAGTATGGCTAATTTATCTGGCAATTAATGAACTGCCTAAAAGTCAGAGGTAATTAATTTTATTTTGAAAATAGTAATAACTCTTAGATTGTTTTTCTTACTTAATATCAATAATTGACAAATTATTTGTCATGTCAGCAGAATTCAGTAGGCCATCTCTGAGCTGCCTTGAACTTGTCATTAAAATGGGGCTAAGTGCAAAGCCTTTCATATGAAAATTAGTTTTGTTTGCATGTGAATGACAACAAATTTTCACAATAAAAACTTTACACTTAGCCTCGCTTTCATAATGAGGTTCAAAGCAACTTGCAAATGGCCTATTGAGTCTTTAATTATTTAGTACTGATTCAGATGCTGGTATTTTTTTTCTTTTATGCCAAATTAGATTTATTTTCAGGACAAATGCTTACATTTTTTAAATTTTCTGTGCACTTTTTGTCAGGTTCTCAAAAAAGAACTTAGTTGTTTGGGGACTTTGGCAAGGGAAGGCAAAACCTGCAATGAGCACATTTCTAACTCCTTTTTTGGTGTCTGCGCAGTAACCATGAAAACAAAGGTGAGTGTTATTATTATTTATTGTCATAAACAATGCCATTTAGTGAAGTAACAACTCACAGGTCTGGTTGTTTAAAGGCGAGATCCAGTTGAACTAAAGACTGTCAGATTTCACAGTACTATAAGCAGATTATGAAGATTATGTAATTTAAATGTTATAAAGTCTGTAGTTATGTCTTCTTTTCTTTTTTAAAGAGCATTCATAATGACTTTTTCCATAACAACCTGTGGAATCGGAGGTAAGCTAACAACAATTATCCCAACTGCAAAGTTGAAAGAAGCTTTCAAGGAGTCAGGAGTTTCACTGGACATCTGTGCACCAGTTGAAACGTTTCAAAGGGCAGTGGTGGCTAACATGGTATTTTGCAGTAGGGAGTACACAAAACAACACTGCAGTGTGTCTACTTTGACAACAAGTTTGGAATAATTCAGTACTTTGTGCCACTGCAACAAGTGGCGTATGCATGTATAACAATGATAATGATAATGATAATGATAATGATAATGATAATGATAACGATAACGATAACGATAACGATAACGATAACGATAATGATAACGATAAGGATAACGATAACGATAATGATAATGATAATGATAATGATAATAATTAAAAAATAATGGAATGATAACTTTATTATTTACAAGAATAAAATCTAGTAGATACAGTTTGATTCTATTGAAACCTGAGTGATTTTACAGTTTGCTGTCATAAATACAGTATATATAGGTTGTGTTTTCACTAGGCCAATTTACTAGCTGAACATTCTTTCTTGGTGGTTGTTTATACACTGACATTACCTAGTTAAACATGGTATCTGTTTTCATTGTGCAATTTAACCCGGAATTTGAGCCGCTAAATTAAATATTCAAATTACAAAAGCGTACAACTTTCAAAAATGGCAGCAGACGAACCACTTAATAACTTCTTTTATGTTGGTTCTCGCTATATTTATGCCAAAAAGAAGGAGTTTCTCTCAGAGGATGCGGTTAACGTCTCTACAGATGAGAAGGATGCGACGAAATGTTGTCCAAATTCAAAAAAAAATTCAGAAACCTATCAATCAACCCATAATAAAGTTTCTATAGCAGTCTAGGAAAGTCCAGCT
>NW_028145855.1:0-12500 GCF_977016875.1 Pavona decussata | reverse complement strand
TAAGAAATAAAACGCTTGGGGTATCCCGCATTTAGAATTTGCCTCTGGAAAAGATCAAACCGACCTCTAACCAGCCCGCTCTCCTGTATGGGACAGCCAAGACTCACAAATTCAACAATCCCGGTGAAATCACCGAAGAAAATCTCAAACTCCGTCCGATAGTCAGCACTTGCGACACCTTTTACTACGAAACAGCCAGGTACCTGGCCTCCTTCTTACTCCCTCTTACTGAGAACGAACACAGCATCAAAACCACCACGGACTTTGCCAACCGTCTAAACAACAGAACCCTCGATGGTGACGAAGTCCTAGTCTCATACGACGTTTCCTCACTTTTCACTGAGGTACCTCTTGATGACACCATTGACTACATCAAAGAAATTTACACGCAAAGCAAACTACCTCAACTCAAATCTAAACTTCTCTTTGGTGCCTTCTCTGTAGTGTCACCAAAAACACAGTGTTCAGTTTCAACTGTCACCTCTACAAACTAATTGACGGATGCGGTATGAGAAACCCTTTATCCCCAGTCCGCGCAAATATTTTCATGGCCAAACTAGAGTCGGGCGTTGTTCGACCCTATAACCCACCTTTTTACAACCGGTATGTTCATGATTGTCTCCAAAAGGAAAAAAGGAAAGACTGATGATCTGCTTGAGCATCTAAACAGTTACCATCCTAACATCGTTTTCACTGTTAAGAGACAGGTAACAAAAAACCTAATTTGGCAAGTCCTCTAGATATAGTCATGGACTGTGTTTACAGCAAACGGACGGTTGAGCTTAGGGATTTTTACTGCACTAATGGATTGATTTGCACAAAATTGGCGCAAAAAAGTCAGCAAAGTAAGCCAAAAACTGGATGCACTACATCGCTTGAACACGAGACACCTCTGGAGACACCTTAAGACAGAGGCAAACTTACAGACGGACAGGAAGCAGTTAACAATATAAAATCCAGTGACTGTCATGCTACTTCATCGGTTAGACTGGCATAAATCAATGAATTTAGGACAAGGCAGAGAAAATATACAAAACCTTATTTTGCTAACAATAGACAAACGATTGACTAACAGGTCCAAATGCAAAAATACAGTTTTACACCTTTCACAGCCAGTGACATCACTTCTTAAGTAACATTTTGACTTTGTTATTTAATCCATGACCTAATACCATCCAGCAATGACTCACAATTTATTTGATTGTAATGATGACGTGTGGAGGCTGTAGAAATATCATGTCACAACAAACAGTATTCCCAGATAATCAAAGTGTACTTACTTATAAATATTTTTCAGTTCTGCGAGTAGTTGGCTTCATTTTAAACTTACGTACATCTGATGTTTGCTTCATTAGGATACAGTGCCAAATGTTGTTTGAAGGTCTTTACATTACTCTTGTAGTCAGTAGGTTGACAGTAGACCTGTCCATGTGACAAATGTCTATTTTATTGATTCCTTAGAAGCCGTCATTTGCAGAAGTAAATTCATTTTCTCTAAGAGTAAATAATTTATGTCCAGTTCTTATTTGAAAGCACTGAAAAGTACTGTCTTTTTCAATTTATCTGAATGTATATTTGATTCCTATGATTTTCAATAATTTAATGGCAAAAACAGATGTTCTTGACAAGGTTTATTGGATTTATTGTAGAGAATGTTGAAATGACAGTGGAACCCTGAATAGAGATATAATACAATATAATTTAATAGACAATAAAATTTAATAGTTTCAGACAGCATCAACAAGCACAAGCCCCTTTGTTAACATTATTTATGTTAGTGTCATCTTTAAATATGTTTAAGTATAGTGAGACCACTTAGGCATGCTGCCTCTGTACTTACTGTGCTGCACTTTAAATGTGGTGGTGGGTGATTCAAGTGACTGTCTGGCCTCTTGCTCTACATTCTGCTAGTTGGGAATTTAAATTGTTATGTTCTATTTGAATTATTTGCTTGCCAAGTATAATTCTAGGCCTCACTAGCACCCTGAGCAATAAATGCTTACCAATGGTAATTAGAGGTTATTATTATTATTATTATTATTATTATTATTATTATTATTATTATTATTATTATTATTATTATTATTATTATTATTAAAGGCATGTGAAACTCAAGTGGGAAATGCAACCCGAACTCTTTAGAAAATGGTATGATTGGATGTTTTTTATATAACATATTTCAATGTTTCATATGAGGACAAACTATACTGGAGTGGTTCATCAAGTATCAGTCATGATGGATGTAAGGATCACTACTTATAAACCAAGCGAGCAGAATACTTCTCTCGTGTAACTAGATCTTTGTTAGCATGATAATGTTCCCAAGGTTAATGAGACATTCATACTCAACAGCTTCTTTGTCAATAGGGATACAATAACTTCTACTGTAATTTGTAACTAATGTGCATTTGTATCAACTATGTAAGAAGCTTACACACTAAATTCTGCCCATTACCTCTTTACAAAGATTTTTATTCCCCTTAAAGAAGTGAAAACATTGTTTTGTAGAGGAAGAAAATGTTCTTTCATTGTGAGACTTACTTATACATACACATAATTTATGATAAATTTGCATGCTTAACTAGATAACAGGTAAGCCAGAACTGGAAGAATTGAGCTTATGAGCTCAAGTTCCTGGCTTTACCTGGTTTAAAATATAACAACCAAAACAGCTTTCTTTCTGATGATTTCAATTACAACTGTGCAATAAATTAGCAGTAAACATGTCATGCAGACATGCAAATGTCTGCAGAGTAAACACTTTACAGCCTATACAGGCTATAGTGTTTTCATTCTAATTAAACAGGTGGAATGGAAGTCAGCAGAGAGAACTGACTACTGGTTTTCCACACAGCACTGTCAATCTGGCAAAATTGCAGTCTATGCAGTGGGTTTATTTCCGATATAGATCTATATCAACTTTGTATTTTTCATTATGATTGTTAAGCAGGCACCCCAATGAAAGTGAATACAGATTGATAAGTGATTATAGTAGAGATAATCATAACAGCCATACTCTTTGTAAACATAATGGCAAACCTAGTCAATCGTAGTTTGAATAGAACAGGTTGTTTTAAAATTTAAAGAAATAGTTCCTTTATGAAAGGGCAAGCACCTCTTTCCTTTCACATCTGTGTGGCTGTGAACTAGAGATGTTGATGTTATCCAGTTGTGGTATCTTTGCTGAATCAATTCTCCTCTGCACATTTCTTACTATCACAACAGCAATATAAAGATTTTTATTTTAATTGGCTTTACAGGGTTTATACCGAAAACTAAGCCAAGGTTGTCAATACTAGTTTTTCAAAAAAATGCATGTTTGTTAGTCGTTTACCTTGGTGAAGGGCTGAAGGTAAGAATGGGCAGATCAGGCCCCTTTTATACTGAGTAATTTCAGCTGTAATTTGATGATTCTTGTCAACATGGCCAGTAAAATGGAAAAGTTTGGATGTAATATATCAAACACGAGGAAGAATGTTTCATCAGATATCCAAACACTGAGAAGTAGGTTGAAAAAACTAGGGTTATAATTTAGACACAAGGTTGTTGTGCATTAACAAAAAGCTAGTGTTAGCTAATTCCCAACCATTGTTATCTTGTTTGTGCCATTAATATTTTTAAAATTGACTTAATAAAGTTTTATTGTTGACAAAATGGAATTAAATTATCGCTTCAAGCAATTTAGTGATGTGATAGTGTATGCTTATTCACGGCTAATGGGACAGTAATGGGGTAAGTTCCATATTGCAAAACATATGATGCATGGCACTCAATTGATAATATTTCCCATTTCTGCTTTAATTATTTAATGAATAGGTGTTTGTTTGTTTGTTTTTTATTGCTGCCATGTTGGTGTACCCATATAAAAAACATTTGGTTACACAAAAATTGAAGTAAACTCTCAGGAGAAAAAAATTGTTGTTCCTGTTACACCAACATGGCTGCCTTGACATCAACCTCAATCCATGAGTAGTCATTTGGGCATTAAGTTTGCCTCATTATTGGTTTCATATGTCATCCTTTGTCTCAAATATGAAATTTGTGAGCTATAAATTTGAAGAACCAGTTTCACTCTCTAGAAAGTAGAACGTTTCTGTCTCATTACTTTTAAAATCTCAAGAAAATACAGCTTGGGTGATCATATGCTAAATTCTCATCACCTCAAGAGTTGAATAAGCACTTACATTACAAAGAGACATTTGATGCTGATCACTGCTAGGGCATAAAGGGTTGAGGTAAGTGTAAATTTTTCTGCAGTGTTTAATTTCTAGGAAATGTCAGGCAGTGTTCCCTTGACATCCCTGGATTGCATTGCATTGAGAAATAGCGATGGAATTGAATGACAAATTCAATTGGTACTTTAAAAGTTATATGCTTTGTTTTAATGTCGTTACTGTTCTAGTACAGAACTACAAGCTAGATGTTAACGGTAACTTACTCGTTTGGAAATGTAAAGAGACAATGAATGAATCCATAAATTTCGTTGTCGTTGTGCAAGGATAAAAAGACGAGAGAATCTGGGAAATAGTCATTTCGCAGACCATAGTGACGTCCTATGGCGGGAAGAAAAGCTTATGTTAATGAGCGTTCGCAGTCTTGATGTTACATTCAAGTGGCGTAGTTATTCTCGATATTTGAGCCGTCTGGTGGTTGACGGACATCATTAAGTCCCGATACCCGCAAGTCACTGGCACCTTTCAAAGAAATGAGACGTGTCTTCCATCCTTCCATCGTTGAAAGCGCTTTTGGGCGCTATTGTTTTGGCGATGGCTGGTGGATCGATCCAGACGGAAAGTTTATCAGCAACTCTTTAATATTCCTGTCCACGGTAATCTTTAGTTTAGCCGGTATTACCGTAAGTTGTGGCCCATTTGCCAACCTATGTCGTGATCGAATTCGACAAATATAGAGTTGCTTTTAGACTTATAATATTTTTCTTTCACCGCGGGACTGTGTGTTCCGCGTCAAAAATGTCCGCCATTACCCACAATGCAATAGAAACCTTCATTGTCTACCACAGTCAACCCACCACGCTAGCTCGCCCATCAAATGAACTACATCTCGCCTAAGAATGAGTGAACTTCCTTTCGCTCCACCTCCATTTCAAAAAGGGCTTATGTGTTTTTCACGCGTAAATATTGAAGACTGCAACGTTGTTCAGTCAAACTAAGACTCAAAAATAGTGTTAAAAAAAATGAGAGAAAACTTTTAACGGTGCATCTCCTGACTCATACATCAATAAAGAAAGCAGCCAGCTGCAATAAGTAATGTTAATTGCAGAATTCAGAAAATCATCCAAATTTTAAACGCAAAATAGCGCTTCTAGGTTCTCCCAGAAACAAAACCCCCATCTTCGGGCGACTTCCCTGCTCGAAGCCACTTCGGGCCATTCGGGTGGGATAATTGACTTGCGGTGAGGTAAGCAAAGAGAGCATCACAGAGAGAGTCCACCCCCCGTGGAAAAGTTGCACAGCCCACCCATCTTTGGGCGAATTCCCGGCTTAATACCAATTCGAGCCTTTCGGGTGGGATAATGGACTTGCAGTGAGGTGAGCAAGGAGAGCGTCACAGTGGAAGTCCACCCCCCATAGGGAAGTTGCACAGATAACCCATCTTCGGGCGACTTCCCTGCTCGAAGCCACTTCGGGCCATTCGGGTGGGATAATTGACTTGCGGTGAGGTAAGCAAAGAGAGCATCACAGAGAGAGTCCACCCCCCGTGGAAAAATTGCACAGCCCACCCATCTTTGGGCGAATTCCCGGCTTAATACCAATTCGAGCCTTTCGGGTGGGATAATGGACTTGCAGTGAGGTGAGCAAGGAGAGCGTCACAGTGGAAGTCCACCCCCCATAGGGAAGTTGCACAGATAACCCATCTTCGGGCAACTTCCCTGCTCGAAGCCACTTCGGGCCATTCGGGTGGGATAATTGACTTGCGGTGAGGTAAGCAAAGAGAGCATCACAGAGAGAGTCCACCCCCCGTGGAAAAGTTGCACAGCCCACCCATCTTTGGGCGAATTCCCGGCTTAATACCAATTCGAGCCTTTCGGGTGGGATAATGGACTTGCAGTGAGGTGAGCAAGGAGAGCGTCACAGTGGAAGTCCACCCCCCATAGGGAAGTTGCACAGATAACCCATCTTCGGGCGACTTCCCTGCTCGAAGCCACTTCGGGCCATTCGGGTGGGATAATTGACTTGCGGTGAGGTAAGCAAAGAGAGCATCACAGAGAGAGTCCACCCCCCGTGGAAAAATTGCACAGCCCACCCATCTTTGGGCGAATTCCCGGCTTAATACCAATTCGAGCCTTTCGGGTGGGATAATGGACTTGCAGTGAGGTGAGCAAGGAGAGCGTCACAGTGGAAGTCCACCCCCCATAGGGAAGTTGCACAGATAACCCATCTTCGGGCAACTTCCCTGCTCGAAGCCACTTCGGGCCATTCGGGTGGGATAATTGACTTGCGGTGAGGTAAGCAAAGAGAGCATCACAGAGAGAGTCCACCCCCCGTGGAAAAGTTGCACAGCCCACCCATCTTTGGGCGAATTCCCGGCTTAATACCAATTCGAGCCTTTCGGGTGGGATAATGGACTTGCAGTGAGGTGAGCAAGGAGAGCGTCACAGTGGAAGTCCACCCCCCATAGGGAAGTTGCACAGATAACCCATCTTCGGGCGACTTCCCTGCTCGAAGCCACTTCGGGCCATTCGGGTGGGATAATTGACTTGCGGTGAGGTAAGCAAAGAGAGCATCACAGAGAGAGTCCACCCCCCGTGGAAAAGTTGCACAGCCCACCCATCTTTGGGCGAATTCCCGGCTTAATACCAATTCGAGCCTTTCGGGTGGGATAATGGACTTGCAGTGAGGTGAGCAAGGAGAGCGTCACAGTGGAAGTCCACCCCCCATAGGGAAGTTGCACAGATAACCCATCTTCGGGCGACTTCCCTGCTCGAAGCCACTTCGGGCCATTCGGGTGGGATAATTGACTTGCGGTGAGGTAAGCAAAGAGAGCATCACAGAGAGAGTCCACCCCCCGTGGAAAAATTGCACAGCCCACCCATCTTTGGGCGAATTCCCGGCTTAATACCAATTCGAGCCTTTCGGGTGGGATAATGGACTTGCAGTGAGGTGAGCAAGGAGAGCGTCACAGTGGAAGTCCACCCCCCATAGGGAAGTTGCACAGATAACCCATCTTCGGGCAACTTCCCTGCTCGAAGCCACTTCGGGCCATTCGGGTGGGATAATTGACTTGCGGTGAGGTAAGCAAAGAGAGCATCACAGAGAGAGTCCACCCCCCGTGGAAAAGTTGCACAGCCCACCCATCTTTGGGCGAATTCCCGGCTTAATACCAATTCGAGCCTTTCGGGTGGGATAATGGACTTGCAGTGAGGTGAGCAAGGAGAGCGTCACAGTGGAAGTCCACCCCCCATAGGGAAGTTGCACAGATAACCCATCTTCGGGCGACTTCCCTGCTCGAAGCCACTTCGGGCCATTCGGGTGGGATAATTGACTTGCGGTGAGGTAAGCAAAGAGAGCATCACAGAGAGAGTCCACCCCCCGTGGAAAAATTGCACAGCCCACCCATCTTTGGGCGAATTCCCGGCTTAATACCAATTCGAGCCTTTCGGGTGGGATAATGGACTTGCAGTGAGGTGAGCAAGGAGAGCGTCACAGTGGAAGTCCACCCCCCATAGGGAAGTTGCACAGATAACCCATCTTCGGGCAACTTCCCTGCTCGAAGCCACTTCGGGCCATTCGGGTGGGATAATTGACTTGCGGTGAGGTAAGCAAAGAGAGCATCACAGAGAGAGTCCACCCCCCGTGGAAAAGTTGCACAGCCCACCCATCTTTGGGCGAATTCCCGGCTTAATACCAATTCGAGCCTTTCGGGTGGGATAATGGACTTGCAGTGAGGTGAGCAAGGAGAGCGTCACAGTGGAAGTCCACCCCCCATAGGGAAGTTGCACAGATAACCCATCTTCGGGCGACTTCCCTGCTCGAAGCCACTTCGGGCCATTCGGGTGGGATAATTGACTTGCGGTGAGGTAAGCAAAGAGAGCATCACAGAGAGAGTCCACCCCCCGTGGAAAAATTGCACAGCCCACCCATCTTTGGGCGAATTCCCGGCTTAATACCAATTCGAGCCTTTCGGGTGGGATAATGGACTTGCAGTGAGGTGAGCAAGGAGAGCGTCACAGTGGAAGTCCACCCCCCATAGGGAAGTTGCACAGATAACCCATCTTCGGGCAACTTCCCTGCTCGAAGCCACTTCGGGCCATTCGGGTGGGATAATTGACTTGCGGTGAGGTAAGCAAAGAGAGCATCACAGAGAGAGTCCACCCCCCGTGGAAAAGTTGCACAGCCCACCCATCTTTGGGCGAATTCCCGGCTTAATACCAATTCGAGCCTTTCGGGTGGGATAATGGACTTGCAGTGAGGTGAGCAAGGAGAGCGTCACAGTGGAAGTCCACCCCCCATAGGGAAGTTGCACAGATAACCCATCTTCGGGCGACTTCCCTGCTCGAAGCCACTTCGGGCCATTCGGGTGGGATAATTGACTTGCGGTGAGGTAAGCAAAGAGAGCATCACAGAGAGAGTCCACCCCCCGTGGAAAAGTTGCACAGCCCACCCATCTTTGGGCGAATTCCCGGCTTAATACCAATTCGAGCCTTTCGGGTGGGATAATGGACTTGCAGTGAGGTGAGCAAGGAGAGCGTCACAGTGGAAGTCCACCCCCCATAGGGAAGTTGCACAGATAACCCATCTTCGGGCGACTTCCCTGCTCGAAGCCACTTCGGGCCATTCGGGTGGGATAATTGACTTGCGGTGAGGTAAGCAAAGAGAGCATCACAGAGAGAGTCCACCCCCCGTGGAAAAATTGCACAGCCCACCCATCTTTGGGCGAATTCCCGGCTTAATACCAATTCGAGCCTTTCGGGTGGGATAATGGACTTGCAGTGAGGTGAGCAAGGAGAGCGTCACAGTGGAAGTCCACCCCCCATAGGGAAGTTGCACAGATAACCCATCTTCGGGCAACTTCCCTGCTCGAAGCCACTTCGGGCCATTCGGGTGGGATAATTGACTTGCGGTGAGGTAAGCAAAGAGAGCATCACAGAGAGAGTCCACCCCCCGTGGAAAAGTTGCACAGCCCACCCATCTTTGGGCGAATTCCCGGCTTAATACCAATTCGAGCCTTTCGGGTGGGATAATGGACTTGCAGTGAGGTGAGCAAGGAGAGCGTCACAGTGGAAGTCCACCCCCCATAGGGAAGTTGCACAGATAACCCATCTTCGGGCGACTTCCCTGCTCGAAGCCACTTCGGGCCATTCGGGTGGGATAATTGACTTGCGGTGAGGTAAGCAAAGAGAGCATCACAGAGAGAGTCCACCCCCCGTGGAAAAATTGCACAGCCCACCCATCTTTGGGCGAATTCCCGGCTTAATACCAATTCGAGCCTTTCGGGTGGGATAATGGACTTGCAGTGAGGTGAGCAAGGAGAGCGTCACAGTGGAAGTCCACCCCCCATAGGGAAGTTGCACAGATAACCCATCTTCGGGCAACTTCCCTGCTCGAAGCCACTTCGGGCCATTCGGGTGGGATAATTGACTTGCGGTGAGGTAAGCAAAGAGAGCATCACAGAGAGAGTCCACCCCCCGTGGAAAAGTTGCACAGCCCACCCATCTTTGGGCGAATTCCCGGCTTAATACCAATTCGAGCCTTTCGGGTGGGATAATGGACTTGCAGTGAGGTGAGCAAGGAGAGCGTCACAGTGGAAGTCCACCCCCCATAGGGAAGTTGCACAGATAACCCATCTTCGGGCGACTTCCCTGCTCGAAGCCACTTCGGGCCATTCGGGTGGGATAATTGACTTGCGGTGAGGTAAGCAAAGAGAGCATCACAGAGAGAGTCCACCCCCCGTGGAAAAGTTGCACAGCCCACCCATCTTTGGGCGAATTCCCGGCTTAATACCAATTCGAGCCTTTCGGGTGGGATAATGGACTTGCAGTGAGGTGAGCAAGGAGAGCGTCACAGTGGAAGTCCACCCCCCATAGGGAAGTTGCACAGATAACCCATCTTCGGGCGACTTCCCTGCTCGAAGCCACTTCGGGCCATTCGGGTGGGATAATTGACTTGCGGTGAGGTAAGCAAAGAGAGCATCACAGAGAGAGTCCACCCCCCGTGGAAAAATTGCACAGCCCACCCATCTTTGGGCGAATTCCCGGCTTAATACCAATTCGAGCCTTTCGGGTGGGATAATGGACTTGCAGTGAGGTGAGCAAGGAGAGCGTCACAGTGGAAGTCCACCCCCCATAGGGAAGTTGCACAGATAACCCATCTTCGGGCAACTTCCCTGCTCGAAGCCACTTCGGGCCATTCGGGTGGGATAATTGACTTGCGGTGAGGTAAGCAAAGAGAGCATCACAGAGAGAGTCCACCCCCCGTGGAAAAGTTGCACAGCCCACCCATCTTTGGGCGAATTCCCGGCTTAATACCAATTCGAGCCTTTCGGGTGGGATAATGGACTTGCAGTGAGGTGAGCAAGGAGAGCGTCACAGTGGAAGTCCACCCCCCATAGGGAAGTTGCACAGATAACCCATCTTCGGGCGACTTCCCTGCTCGAAGCCACTTCGGGCCATTCGGGTGGGATAATTGACTTGCGGTGAGGTAAGCAAAGAGAGCATCACAGAGAGAGTCCACCCCCCGTGGAAAAATTGCACAGCCCACCCATCTTTGGGCGAATTCCCGGCTTAATACCAATTCGAGCCTTTCGGGTGGGATAATGGACTTGCAGTGAGGTGAGCAAGGAGAGCGTCACAGTGGAAGTCCACCCCCCATAGGGAAGTTGCACAGATAACCCATCTTCGGGCAACTTCCCTGCTCGAAGCCACTTCGGGCCATTCGGGTGGGATAATTGACTTGCGGTGAGGTAAGCAAAGAGAGCATCACAGAGAGAGTCCACCCCCCGTGGAAAAGTTGCACAGCCCACCCATCTTTGGGCGAATTCCCGGCTTAATACCAATTCGAGCCTTTCGGGTGGGATAATGGACTTGCAGTGAGGTGAGCAAGGAGAGCGTCACAGTGGAAGTCCACCCCCCATAGGGAAGTTGCACAGATAACCCATCTTCGGGCGACTTCCCTGCTCGAAGCCACTTCGGGCCATTCGGGTGGGATAATTGACTTGCGGTGAGGTAAGCAAAGAGAGCATCACAGAGAGAGTCCACCCCCCGTGGAAAAATTGCACAGCCCACCCATCTTTGGGCGAATTCCCGGCTTAATACCAATTCGAGCCTTTCGGGTGGGATAATGGACTTGCAGTGAGGTGAGCAAGGAGAGCGTCACAGTGGAAGTCCACCCCCCATAGGGAAGTTGCACAGATAACCCATCTTCGGGCAACTTCCCTGCTCGAAGCCACTTCGGGCCATTCGGGTGGGATAATTGACTTGCGGTGAGGTAAGCAAAGAGAGCATCACAGAGAGAGTCCACCCCCCGTGGAAAAGTTGCACAGCCCACCCATCTTTGGGCGAATTCCCGGCTTAATACCAATTCGAGCCTTTCGGGTGGGATAATGGACTTGCAGTGAGGTGAGCAAGGAGAGCGTCACAGTGGAAGTCCACCCCCCATAGGGAAGTTGCACAGATAACCCATCTTCGGGCGACTTCCCTGCTCGAAGCCACTTCGGGCCATTCGGGTGGGATAATTGACTTGCGGTGAGGTAAGCAAAGAGAGCATCACAGAGAGAGTCCACCCCCCGTGGAAAAATTGCACAGCCCACCCATCTTTGGGCGAATTCCCGGCTTAATACCAATTCGAGCCTTTCGGGTGGGATAATGGACTTGCAGTGAGGTGAGCAAGGAGAGCGTCACAGTGGAAGTCCACCCCCCATAGGGAAGTTGCACAGATAACCCATCTTCGGGCAACTTCCCTGCTCGAAGCCACTTCGGGCCATTCGGGTGGGATAATTGACTTGCGGTGAGGTAAGCAAAGAGAGCATCACAGAGAGAGTCCACCCCCCGTGGAAAAGTTGCACAGCCCACCCATCTTTGGGCGAATTCCCGGCTTAATACCAATTCGAGCCTTTCGGGTGGGATAATGGACTTGCAGTGAGGTGAGCAAGGAGAGCGTCACAGTGGAAGTCCACCCCCCATAGGGAAGTTGCACAGATAACCCATCTTCGGGCGACTTCCCTGCTCGAAGCCACTTCGGGCCATTCGGGTGGGATAATTGACTTGCGGTGAGGTAAGCAAAGAGAGCATCACAGAGAGAGTCCACCCCCCGTGGAAAAATTGCACAGCCCACCCATCTTTGGGCGAATTCCCGGCTTAATACCAATTCGAGCCTTTCGGGTGGGATAATGGACTTGCAGTGAGGTGAGCAAGGAGAGCGTCACAGTGGAAGTCCACCCCCCATAGGGAAGTTGCACAGATAACCCATCTTCGGGCAACTTCCCTGCTCGAAGCCACTTCGGGCCATTCGGGTGGGATAATTGACTTGCGGTGAGGTAAGCAA
>NW_028145854.1:0-17575 GCF_977016875.1 Pavona decussata | reverse complement strand
CCTCTTTGCGAGAAAACTTCCTTTCAGTTAAATACCGTAAATTTACCTAGCTAATCAACACAATCAGACTTTCTGCGAATGCCTTTGTTATTTTCTAGAATTGCGTGGATATTTTGCTTAGCCCGTCGCTCGAGATACTCGCATTTGTCAAAACTAATTATATGACGAGTGGTTGTCAAAATGATGTTTTTTCTCATTTTAAGTTGAATTGTTCAGAGAAATCAAATTTTGGGCCATTTCAGTTAAAAGAAAAGCTATTTCTCGTTAGTAAGATATCGTTCTTGCAATCAACAGCCCTTATTTTTACTTAGCGTGCTGGTTAATCATTAACTAGTATGACATGTGACTGGAAAAGACTCATTTTTGATGCCAGGGCGTGAATCCCTATAAAGTAATAGAAAAGAACTTTGCCGGAAACTTTTACCAAACAAATTAACTCTTTGGGTGAAAGACCACCTTAACCTTTTAAGCCCTAACAGTGATCAGCATCAAATTTCTCCTTGTAATATCCATGCTTATTCAACCCATAAAGTTATGAGAATTAAGGATATGATCGCCCAAGGTGAATTTTCTTGATATTTTAATAACTTCTCCACAGTACTTTTATAAGAAAAGTAACGGGACAAGATAGGAGAATTTTGTCTCTGATATTAGAGGTTAAAGGGTTAACTGAGATAAAAAAAAAATGAACTACAACGTCGATCTGTACGGATGCCAAGGCTTGGGTAGAATGAACAATCACAAACATTGAGCGTTTTTTTTTTAAACAAAATTAATATAGTGAAAAGATTCCCTTGTCGTTAAGTGACTTTATAGACTAATCACAAGTGTGTTTTTTCCCCCTAGCTTTTCATATTTTTGATCATTGCCTGATCATTTTGTTGAAATAAACAACGAGGTATTTATCTATTCGTTATATGAGTTTTAGCAGTACGCATGCTCCTGAAATGCAAACCTCAACACGTACCACGTGGAAGACACCTGTCCATGTTATATATGGATGTACGTTATGTCTTGAAGTTGGATGTGAGCGCTAGTGGCGAAAGGGGCTGTCTTAATATTCGGCTTAGGGGTCGACAGTTCACCTCCCTCACTGTCTTGTCGTGAGCGACAAGTTATCGTACTGAGTGCAAAAGTCATCCCCCCTACATAAGGGACCTTCGGTGCATGGGGTACCTTGTGTCAGGTGGTTGCCATTATTTCAAAATAAAAAGAAAGGAGCGAGATTAAAACATGACGTTTCGGCGACAACATGTCACTATTATTTTGTTTATTATTGTTGTTTTAGTGACAGGATGAGGACTTTGACTTTCAGGCCGTCTTTGCGATGTGCGCGCGGTCAGTGGATGAGCGATTCAGGTGATCGATGGAAAGGTATCGCTTGTGACTTTGCTGAGGAGCGAATGGACCTGACAGGAAGACAACTTAAAGGTCTCAGTAAGTGTTGAACAATCATGTTTTATTCAGTTAATGTTGGTATTTCTCTTTCACATATCGCTAAGTAATCAAAATGTTTAGTTACGACGATGTTCAGTTCTACCGGCATTTTTTTTCGTCTGCTGTTCAGTGTACTGTTCTTGTGTTTACTAGATTCAGTGAACTTTGTTCAGTGTCAGGGGCCCCCTAAAATGCACAGTCGACTTAAATAAACTGGTTTACTCCAGTTGTTACTATGTTGTTTCTTTTCACTGTCGTGTTTGCTTCAGAGCGAGAACGAAACATTTTCGAATTAGCGATGTCATTGATTATTCTAGCTGTGAACTTGTTCGTTTCAAGAATAATCGCTTAACTTGTCTTGTTATCTTCGCACCTCTTTGCGAGAAAACTTCCTTTCAGTTAAATACCGTAAATTTACCTAGCTAATCAACACAATCAGACTTTCTGCGAATGCCTTTGTTATTTTCTAGAATTGCGTGGATATTTTGCTTAGCCCGTCGCTCGAGATACTCGCATTTGTCAAAACTAATTATATGACGAGTGGTTGTCAAAATGATGTTTTTTTCTCATTTTAAGTTGAATTGTTCAGAGAAATCAAATTTTGGGCCATTTCAGTTAAAAGAAAAGCTATTTCTCGTTAGTAAGATATCGTTCTTGCAATCAACAGCCCTTATTTTTACTTAGCGTGCTGGTTAATCATTAACTAGTATGACATGTGACTGGAAAAGACTCATTTTTGATGCCAGGGCGTGAATCCCTATAAAGTAATAGAAAAGAACTTTGCCGGAAACTTTTACCAAACAAATTAACTCTTTGGGTGAAAGACCACCTTAACCTTTTAAGCCCTAACAGTGATCAGCATCAAATTTCTCCTTGTAATATCCATGCTTATTCAACCCATAAAGTTATGAGAATTAAGGATATGATCGCCCAAGGTGAATTTTCTTGATATTTTAATAACTTCTCCACAGTACTTTTATAAGAAAAGTAACGGGACAAGATAGGAGAATTTTGTCTCTGATATTAGAGGTTAAAGGGTTAACTGAGATAAAAAAAAAAATGAACTACAACGTCGATCTGTACGGATGCCAAGGCTTGGGTAGAATGAACAATCACAAACATTGAGCGTTTTTTTTTTAAACAAAATTAATATAGTGAAAAGATTCCCTTGTCGTTAAGTGACTTTATAGACTAATCACAAGTGTGTTTTTTCCCCCTAGCTTTTCATATTTTTGATCATTGCCTGATCATTTTGTTGAAATAAACAACGAGGTATTTATCTATTCGTTATATGAGTTTTAGCAGTACGCATGCTCCTGAAATGCAAACCTCAACACGTACCACGTGGAAGACACCTGTCCATGTTATATATGGATGTACGTTATGTCTTGAAGTTGGATGTGAGCGCTAGTGGCGAAAGGGGCTGTCTTAATATTCGGCTTAGGGGTCGACAGTTCACCTCCCTCACTGTCTTGTCGTGAGCGACAAGTTATCGTACTGAGTGCAAAAGTCATCCCCCCTACATAAGGGACCTTCGGTGCATGGGGTACCTTGTGTCAGGTGGTTGCCATTATTTCAAAATAAAAAGAAAGGAGCGAGATTAAAACATGACGTTTCGGCGACAACATGTCACTATTATTTTGTTTATTATTGTTGTTTTAGTGACAGGATGAGGACTTTGACTTTCAGGCCGTCTTTGCGATGTGCGCGCGGTCAGTGGATGAGCGATTCAGGTGATCGATGGAAAGGTATCGCTTGTGACTTTGCTGAGGAGCGAATGGACCTGACAGGAAGACAACTTAAAGGTCTCAGTAAGTGTTGAACAATCATGTTTTATTCAGTTAATGTTGGTATTTCTCTTTCACATATCGCTAAGTAATCAAAATGTTTAGTTACGACGATGTTCAGTTCTACCGGCATTTTTTTTCGTCTGCTGTTCAGTGTACTGTTCTTGTGTTTACTAGATTCAGTGAACTTTGTTCAGTGTCAGGGGCCCCCTAAAATGCACAGTCGACTTAAATAAACTGGTTTACTCCAGTTGTTACTATGTTGTTTCTTTTCACTGTCGTGTTTGCTTCAGAGCGAGAACGAAACATTTTCGAATTAGCGATGTCATTGATTATTCTAGCTGTGAACTTGTTCGTTTCAAGAATAATCGCTTAACTTGTCTTGTTATCTTCGCACCTCTTTGCGAGAAAACTTCCTTTCAGTTAAATACCGTAAATTTACCTAGCTAATCAACACAATCAGACTTTCTGCGAATGCCTTTGTTATTTTCTAGAATTGCGTGGATATTTTGCTTAGCCCGTCGCTCGAGATACTCGCATTTGTCAAAACTAATTATATGACGAGTGGTTGTCAAAATGATGTTTTTTTCTCATTTTAAGTTGAATTGTTCAGAGAAATCAAATTTTGGGCCATTTCAGTTAAAAGAAAAGCTATTTCTCGTTAGTAAGATATCGTTCTTGCAATCAACAGCCCTTATTTTTACTTAGCGTGCTGGTTAATCATTAACTAGTATGACATGTGACTGGAAAAGACTCATTTTTGATGCCAGGGCGTGAATCCCTATAAAGTAATAGAAAAGAACTTTGCCGGAAACTTTTACCAAACAAATTAACTCTTTGGGTGAAAGACCACCTTAACCTTTTAAGCCCTAACAGTGATCAGCATCAAATTTCTCCTTGTAATATCCATGCTTATTCAACCCATAAAGTTATGAGAATTAAGGATATGATCGCCCAAGGTGAATTTTCTTGATATTTTAATAACTTCTCCACAGTACTTTTATAAGAAAAGTAACGGGACAAGATAGGAGAATTTTGTCTCTGATATTAGAGGTTAAAGGGTTAACTGAGATAAAAAAAAAAATGAACTACAACGTCGATCTGTACGGATGCCAAGGCTTGGGTAGAATGAACAATCACAAACATTGAGCGTTTTTTTTTTAAACAAAATTAATATAGTGAAAAGATTCCCTTGTCGTTAAGTGACTTTATAGACTAATCACAAGTGTGTTTTTTCCCCCTAGCTTTTCATATTTTTGATCATTGCCTGATCATTTTGTTGAAATAAACAACGAGGTATTTATCTATTCGTTATATGAGTTTTAGCAGTACGCATGCTCCTGAAATGCAAACCTCAACACGTACCACGTGGAAGACACCTGTCCATGTTATATATGGATGTACGTTATGTCTTGAAGTTGGATGTGAGCGCTAGTGGCGAAAGGGGCTGTCTTAATATTCGGCTTAGGGGTCGACAGTTCACCTCCCTCACTGTCTTGTCGTGAGCGACAAGTTATCGTACTGAGTGCAAAAGTCATCCCCCCTACATAAGGGACCTTCGGTGCATGGGGTACCTTGTGTCAGGTGGTTGCCATTATTTCAAAATAAAAAGAAAGGAGCGAGATTAAAACATGACGTTTCGGCGACAACATGTCACTATTATTTTGTTTATTATTGTTGTTTTAGTGACAGGATGAGGACTTTGACTTTCAGGCCGTCTTTGCGATGTGCGCGCGGTCAGTGGATGAGCGATTCAGGTGATCGATGGAAAGGTATCGCTTGTGACTTTGCTGAGGAGCGAATGGACCTGACAGGAAGACAACTTAAAGGTCTCAGTAAGTGTTGAACAATCATGTTTTATTCAGTTAATGTTGGTATTTCTCTTTCACATATCGCTAAGTAATCAAAATGTTTAGTTACGACGATGTTCAGTTCTACCGGCATTTTTTTTCGTCTGCTGTTCAGTGTACTGTTCTTGTGTTTACTAGATTCAGTGAACTTTGTTCAGTGTCAGGGGCCCCCTAAAATGCACAGTCGACTTAAATAAACTGGTTTACTCCAGTTGTTACTATGTTGTTTCTTTTCACTGTCGTGTTTGCTTCAGAGCGAGAACGAAACATTTTCGAATTAGCGATGTCATTGATTATTCTAGCTGTGAACTTGTTCGTTTCAAGAATAATCGCTTAACTTGTCTTGTTATCTTCGCACCTCTTTGCGAGAAAACTTCCTTTCAGTTAAATACCGTAAATTTACCTAGCTAATCAACACAATCAGACTTTCTGCGAATGCCTTTGTTATTTTCTAGAATTGCGTGGATATTTTGCTTAGCCCGTCGCTCGAGATACTCGCATTTGTCAAAACTAATTATATGACGAGTGGTTGTCAAAATGATGTTTTTTTCTCATTTTAAGTTGAATTGTTCAGAGAAATCAAATTTTGGGCCATTTCAGTTAAAAGAAAAGCTATTTCTCGTTAGTAAGATATCGTTCTTGCAATCAACAGCCCTTATTTTTACTTAGCGTGCTGGTTAATCATTAACTAGTATGACATGTGACTGGAAAAGACTCATTTTTGATGCCAGGGCGTGAATCCCTATAAAGTAATAGAAAAGAACTTTGCCGGAAACTTTTACCAAACAAATTAACTCTTTGGGTGAAAGACCACCTTAACCTTTTAAGCCCTAACAGTGATCAGCATCAAATTTCTCCTTGTAATATCCATGCTTATTCAACCCATAAAGTTATGAGAATTAAGGATATGATCGCCCAAGGTGAATTTTCTTGATATTTTAATAACTTCTCCACAGTACTTTTATAAGAAAAGTAACGGGACAAGATAGGAGAATTTTGTCTCTGATATTAGAGGTTAAAGGGTTAACTGAGATAAAAAAAAAAATGAACTACAACGTCGATCTGTACGGATGCCAAGGCTTGGGTAGAATGAACAATCACAAACATTGAGCGTTTTTTTTTTAAACAAAATTAATATAGTGAAAAGATTCCCTTGTCGTTAAGTGACTTTATAGACTAATCACAAGTGTGTTTTTTCCCCCTAGCTTTTCATATTTTTGATCATTGCCTGATCATTTTGTTGAAATAAACAACGAGGTATTTATCTATTCGTTATATGAGTTTTAGCAGTACGCATGCTCCTGAAATGCAAACCTCAACACGTACCACGTGGAAGACACCTGTCCATGTTATATATGGATGTACGTTATGTCTTGAAGTTGGATGTGAGCGCTAGTGGCGAAAGGGGCTGTCTTAATATTCGGCTTAGGGGTCGACAGTTCACCTCCCTCACTGTCTTGTCGTGAGCGACAAGTTATCGTACTGAGTGCAAAAGTCATCCCCCCTACATAAGGGACCTTCGGTGCATGGGGTACCTTGTGTCAGGTGGTTGCCATTATTTCAAAATAAAAAGAAAGGAGCGAGATTAAAACATGACGTTTCGGCGACAACATGTCACTATTATTTTGTTTATTATTGTTGTTTTAGTGACAGGATGAGGACTTTGACTTTCAGGCCGTCTTTGCGATGTGCGCGCGGTCAGTGGATGAGCGATTCAGGTGATCGATGGAAAGGTATCGCTTGTGACTTTGCTGAGGAGCGAATGGACCTGACAGGAAGACAACTTAAAGGTCTCAGTAAGTGTTGAACAATCATGTTTTATTCAGTTAATGTTGGTATTTCTCTTTCACATATCGCTAAGTAATCAAAATGTTTAGTTACGACGATGTTCAGTTCTACCGGCATTTTTTTTCGTCTGCTGTTCAGTGTACTGTTCTTGTGTTTACTAGATTCAGTGAACTTTGTTCAGTGTCAGGGGCCCCCTAAAATGCACAGTCGACTTAAATAAACTGGTTTACTCCAGTTGTTACTATGTTGTTTCTTTTCACTGTCGTGTTTGCTTCAGAGCGAGAACGAAACATTTTCGAATTAGCGATGTCATTGATTATTCTAGCTGTGAACTTGTTCGTTTCAAGAATAATCGCTTAACTTGTCTTGTTATCTTCGCACCTCTTTGCGAGAAAACTTCCTTTCAGTTAAATACCGTAAATTTACCTAGCTAATCAACACAATCAGACTTTCTGCGAATGCCTTTGTTATTTTCTAGAATTGCGTGGATATTTTGCTTAGCCCGTCGCTCGAGATACTCGCATTTGTCAAAACTAATTATATGACGAGTGGTTGTCAAAATGATGTTTTTTTCTCATTTTAAGTTGAATTGTTCAGAGAAATCAAATTTTGGGCCATTTCAGTTAAAAGAAAAGCTATTTCTCGTTAGTAAGATATCGTTCTTGCAATCAACAGCCCTTATTTTTACTTAGCGTGCTGGTTAATCATTAACTAGTATGACATGTGACTGGAAAAGACTCATTTTTGATGCCAGGGCGTGAATCCCTATAAAGTAATAGAAAAGAACTTTGCCGGAAACTTTTACCAAACAAATTAACTCTTTGGGTGAAAGACCACCTTAACCTTTTAAGCCCTAACAGTGATCAGCATCAAATTTCTCCTTGTAATATCCATGCTTATTCAACCCATAAAGTTATGAGAATTAAGGATATGATCGCCCAAGGTGAATTTTCTTGATATTTTAATAACTTCTCCACAGTACTTTTATAAGAAAAGTAACGGGACAAGATAGGAGAATTTTGTCTCTGATATTAGAGGTTAAAGGGTTAACTGAGATAAAAAAAAAAATGAACTACAACGTCGATCTGTACGGATGCCAAGGCTTGGGTAGAATGAACAATCACAAACATTGAGCGTTTTTTTTTTAAACAAAATTAATATAGTGAAAAGATTCCCTTGTCGTTAAGTGACTTTATAGACTAATCACAAGTGTGTTTTTTCCCCCTAGCTTTTCATATTTTTGATCATTGCCTGATCATTTTGTTGAAATAAACAACGAGGTATTTATCTATTCGTTATATGAGTTTTAGCAGTACGCATGCTCCTGAAATGCAAACCTCAACACGTACCACGTGGAAGACACCTGTCCATGTTATATATGGATGTACGTTATGTCTTGAAGTTGGATGTGAGCGCTAGTGGCGAAAGGGGCTGTCTTAATATTCGGCTTAGGGGTCGACAGTTCACCTCCCTCACTGTCTTGTCGTGAGCGACAAGTTATCGTACTGAGTGCAAAAGTCATCCCCCCTACATAAGGGACCTTCGGTGCATGGGGTACCTTGTGTTAGGTGGTTGCCATTATTTCAAAATAAAAAGAAAGGAGCGAGATTAAAACATGACGTTTCGGCGACAACATGTCACTATTATTTTGTTTATTATTGTTGTTTTAGTGACAGGATGAGGACTTTGACTTTCAGGCCGTCTTTGCGATGTGCGCGCGGTCAGTGGATGAGCGATTCAGGTGATCGATGGAAAGGTATCGCTTGTGACTTTGCTGAGGAGCGAATGGACCTGACAGGAAGACAACTTAAAGGTCTCAGTAAGTGTTGAACAATCATGTTTTATTCAGTTAATGTTGGTATTTCTCTTTCACATATCGCTAAGTAATCAAAATGTTTAGTTACGACGATGTTCAGTTCTACCGGCATTTTTTTTCGTCTGCTGTTCAGTGTACTGTTCTTGTGTTTACTAGATTCAGTGAACTTTGTTCAGTGTCAGGGGCCCCCTAAAATGCACAGTCGACTTAAATAAACTGGTTTACTCCAGTTGTTACTATGTTGTTTCTTTTCACTGTCGTGTTTGCTTCAGAGCGAGAACGAAACATTTTCGAATTAGCGATGTCATTGATTATTCTAGCTGTGAACTTGTTCGTTTCAAGAATAATCGCTTAACTTGTCTTGTTATCTTCGCACCTCTTTGCGAGAAAACTTCCTTTCAGTTAAATACCGTAAATTTACCTAGCTAATCAACACAATCAGACTTTCTGCGAATGCCTTTGTTATTTTCTAGAATTGCGTGGATATTTTGCTTAGCCCGTCGCTCGAGATACTCGCATTTGTCAAAACTAATTATATGACGAGTGGTTGTCAAAATGATGTTTTTTTCTCATTTTAAGTTGAATTGTTCAGAGAAATCAAATTTTGGGCCATTTCAGTTAAAAGAAAAGCTATTTCTCGTTAGTAAGATATCGTTCTTGCAATCAACAGCCCTTATTTTTACTTAGCGTGCTGGTTAATCATTAACTAGTATGACATGTGACTGGAAAAGACTCATTTTTGATGCCAGGGCGTGAATCCCTATAAAGTAATAGAAAAGAACTTTGCCGGAAACTTTTACCAAACAAATTAACTCTTTGGGTGAAAGACCACCTTAACCTTTTAAGCCCTAACAGTGATCAGCATCAAATTTCTCCTTGTAATATCCATGCTTATTCAACCCATAAAGTTATGAGAATTAAGGATATGATCGCCCAAGGTGAATTTTCTTGATATTTTAATAACTTCTCCACAGTACTTTTATAAGAAAAGTAACGGGACAAGATAGGAGAATTTTGTCTCTGATATTAGAGGTTAAAGGGTTAACTGAGATAAAAAAAAAAATGAACTACAACGTCGATCTGTACGGATGCCAAGGCTTGGGTAGAATGAACAATCACAAACATTGAGCGTTTTTTTTTTAAACAAAATTAATATAGTGAAAAGATTCCCTTGTCGTTAAGTGACTTTATAGACTAATCACAAGTGTGTTTTTTCCCCCTAGCTTTTCATATTTTTGATCATTGCCTGATCATTTTGTTGAAATAAACAACGAGGTATTTATCTATTCGTTATATGAGTTTTAGCAGTACGCATGCTCCTGAAATGCAAACCTCAACACGTACCACGTGGAAGACACCTGTCCATGTTATATATGGATGTACGTTATGTCTTGAAGTTGGATGTGAGCGCTAGTGGCGAAAGGGGCTGTCTTAATATTCGGCTTAGGGGTCGACAGTTCACCTCCCTCACTGTCTTGTCGTGAGCGACAAGTTATCGTACTGAGTGCAAAAGTCATCCCCCCTACATAAGGGACCTTCGGTGCATGGGGTACCTTGTGTCAGGTGGTTGCCATTATTTCAAAATAAAAAGAAAGGAGCGAGATTAAAACATGACGTTTCGGCGACAACATGTCACTATTATTTTGTTTATTATTGTTGTTTTAGTGACAGGATGAGGACTTTGACTTTCAGGCCGTCTTTGCGATGTGCGCGCGGTCAGTGGATGAGCGATTCAGGTGATCGATGGAAAGGTATCGCTTGTGACTTTGCTGAGGAGCGAATGGACCTGACAGGAAGACAACTTAAAGGTCTCAGTAAGTGTTGAACAATCATGTTTTATTCAGTTAATGTTGGTATTTCTCTTTCACATATCGCTAAGTAATCAAAATGTTTAGTTACGACGATGTTCAGTTCTACCGGCATTTTTTTTCGTCTGCTGTTCAGTGTACTGTTCTTGTGTTTACTAGATTCAGTGAACTTTGTTCAGTGTCAGGGGCCCCCTAAAATGCACAGTCGACTTAAATAAACTGGTTTACTCCAGTTGTTACTATGTTGTTTCTTTTCACTGTCGTGTTTGCTTCAGAGCGAGAACGAAACATTTTCGAATTAGCGATGTCATTGATTATTCTAGCTGTGAACTTGTTCGTTTCAAGAATAATCGCTTAACTTGTCTTGTTATCTTCGCACCTCTTTGCGAGAAAACTTCCTTTCAGTTAAATACCGTAAATTTACCTAGCTAATCAACACAATCAGACTTTCTGCGAATGCCTTTGTTATTTTCTAGAATTGCGTGGATATTTTGCTTAGCCCGTCGCTCGAGATACTCGCATTTGTCAAAACTAATTATATGACGAGTGGTTGTCAAAATGATGTTTTTTTCTCATTTTAAGTTGAATTGTTCAGAGAAATCAAATTTTGGGCCATTTCAGTTAAAAGAAAAGCTATTTCTCGTTAGTAAGATATCGTTCTTGCAATCAACAGCCCTTATTTTTACTTAGCGTGCTGGTTAATCATTAACTAGTATGACATGTGACTGGAAAAGACTCATTTTTGATGCCAGGGCGTGAATCCCTATAAAGTAATAGAAAAGAACTTTGCCGGAAACTTTTACCAAACAAATTAACTCTTTGGGTGAAAGACCACCTTAACCTTTTAAGCCCTAACAGTGATCAGCATCAAATTTCTCCTTGTAATATCCATGCTTATTCAACCCATAAAGTTATGAGAATTAAGGATATGATCGCCCAAGGTGAATTTTCTTGATATTTTAATAACTTCTCCACAGTACTTTTATAAGAAAAGTAACGGGACAAGATAGGAGAATTTTGTCTCTGATATTAGAGGTTAAAGGGTTAACTGAGATAAAAAAAAAAATGAACTACAACGTCGATCTGTACGGATGCCAAGGCTTGGGTAGAATGAACAATCACAAACATTGAGCGTTTTTTTTTTAAACAAAATTAATATAGTGAAAAGATTCCCTTGTCGTTAAGTGACTTTATAGACTAATCACAAGTGTGTTTTTTCCCCCTAGCTTTTCATATTTTTGATCATTGCCTGATCATTTTGTTGAAATAAACAACGAGGTATTTATCTATTCGTTATATGAGTTTTAGCAGTACGCATGCTCCTGAAATGCAAACCTCAACACGTACCACGTGGAAGACACCTGTCCATGTTATATATGGATGTACGTTATGTCTTGAAGTTGGATGTGAGCGCTAGTGGCGAAAGGGGCTGTCTTAATATTCGGCTTAGGGGTCGACAGTTCACCTCCCTCACTGTCTTGTCGTGAGCGACAAGTTATCGTACTGAGTGCAAAAGTCATCCCCCCTACATAAGGGACCTTCGGTGCATGGGGTACCTTGTGTCAGGTGGTTGCCATTATTTCAAAATAAAAAGAAAGGAGCGAGATTAAAACATGACGTTTCGGCGACAACATGTCACTATTATTTTGTTTATTATTGTTGTTTTAGTGACAGGATGAGGACTTTGACTTTCAGGCCGTCTTTGCGATGTGCGCGCGGTCAGTGGATGAGCGATTCAGGTGATCGATGGAAAGGTATCGCTTGTGACTTTGCTGAGGAGCGAATGGACCTGACAGGAAGACAACTTAAAGGTCTCAGTAAGTGTTGAACAATCATGTTTTATTCAGTTAATGTTGGTATTTCTCTTTCACATATCGCTAAGTAATCAAAATGTTTAGTTACGACGATGTTCAGTTCTACCGGCATTTTTTTTCGTCTGCTGTTCAGTGTACTGTTCTTGTGTTTACTAGATTCAGTGAACTTTGTTCAGTGTCAGGGGCCCCCTAAAATGCACAGTCGACTTAAATAAACTGGTTTACTCCAGTTGTTACTATGTTGTTTCTTTTCACTGTCGTGTTTGCTTCAGAGCGAGAACGAAACATTTTCGAATTAGCGATGTCATTGATTATTCTAGCTGTGAACTTGTTCGTTTCAAGAATAATCGCTTAACTTGTCTTGTTATCTTCGCACCTCTTTGCGAGAAAACTTCCTTTCAGTTAAATACCGTAAATTTACCTAGCTAATCAACACAATCAGACTTTCTGCGAATGCCTTTGTTATTTTCTAGAATTGCGTGGATATTTTGCTTAGCCCGTCGCTCGAGATACTCGCATTTGTCAAAACTAATTATATGACGAGTGGTTGTCAAAATGATGTTTTTTTCTCATTTTAAGTTGAATTGTTCAGAGAAATCAAATTTTGGGCCATTTCAGTTAAAAGAAAAGCTATTTCTCGTTAGTAAGATATCGTTCTTGCAATCAACAGCCCTTATTTTTACTTAGCGTGCTGGTTAATCATTAACTAGTATGACATGTGACTGGAAAAGACTCATTTTTGATGCCAGGGCGTGAATCCCTATAAAGTAATAGAAAAGAACTTTGCCGGAAACTTTTACCAAACAAATTAACTCTTTGGGTGAAAGACCACCTTAACCTTTTAAGCCCTAACAGTGATCAGCATCAAATTTCTCCTTGTAATATCCATGCTTATTCAACCCATAAAGTTATGAGAATTAAGGATATGATCGCCCAAGGTGAATTTTCTTGATATTTTAATAACTTCTCCACAGTACTTTTATAAGAAAAGTAACGGGACAAGATAGGAGAATTTTGTCTCTGATATTAGAGGTTAAAGGGTTAACTGAGATAAAAAAAAAAATGAACTACAACGTCGATCTGTACGGATGCCAAGGCTTGGGTAGAATGAACAATCACAAACATTGAGCGTTTTTTTTTTAAACAAAATTAATATAGTGAAAAGATTCCCTTGTCGTTAAGTGACTTTATAGACTAATCACAAGTGTGTTTTTTCCCCCTAGCTTTTCATATTTTTGATCATTGCCTGATCATTTTGTTGAAATAAACAACGAGGTATTTATCTATTCGTTATATGAGTTTTAGCAGTACGCATGCTCCTGAAATGCAAACCTCAACACGTACCACGTGGAAGACACCTGTCCATGTTATATATGGATGTACGTTATGTCTTGAAGTTGGATGTGAGCGCTAGTGGCGAAAGGGGCTGTCTTAATATTCGGCTTAGGGGTCGACAGTTCACCTCCCTCACTGTCTTGTCGTGAGCGACAAGTTATCGTACTGAGTGCAAAAGTCATCCCCCCTACATAAGGGACCTTCGGTGCATGGGGTACCTTGTGTCAGGTGGTTGCCATTATTTCAAAATAAAAAGAAAGGAGCGAGATTAAAACATGACGTTTCGGCGACAACATGTCACTATTATTTTGTTTATTATTGTTGTTTTAGTGACAGGATGAGGACTTTGACTTTCAGGCCGTCTTTGCGATGTGCGCGCGGTCAGTGGATGAGCGATTCAGGTGATCGATGGAAAGGTATCGCTTGTGACTTTGCTGAGGAGCGAATGGACCTGACAGGAAGACAACTTAAAGGTCTCAGTAAGTGTTGAACAATCATGTTTTATTCAGTTAATGTTGGTATTTCTCTTTCACATATCGCTAAGTAATCAAAATGTTTAGTTACGACGATGTTCAGTTCTACCGGCATTTTTTTTCGTCTGCTGTTCAGTGTACTGTTCTTGTGTTTACTAGATTCAGTGAACTTTGTTCAGTGTCAGGGGCCCCCTAAAATGCACAGTCGACTTAAATAAACTGGTTTACTCCAGTTGTTACTATGTTGTTTCTTTTCACTGTCGTGTTTGCTTCAGAGCGAGAACGAAACATTTTCGAATTAGCGATGTCATTGATTATTCTAGCTGTGAACTTGTTCGTTTCAAGAATAATCGCTTAACTTGTCTTGTTATCTTCGCACCTCTTTGCGAGAAAACTTCCTTTCAGTTAAATACCGTAAATTTACCTAGCTAATCAACACAATCAGACTTTCTGCGAATGCCTTTGTTATTTTCTAGAATTGCGTGGATATTTTGCTTAGCCCGTCGCTCGAGATACTCGCATTTGTCAAAACTAATTATATGACGAGTGGTTGTCAAAATGATGTTTTTTTCTCATTTTAAGTTGAATTGTTCAGAGAAATCAAATTTTGGGCCATTTCAGTTAAAAGAAAAGCTATTTCTCGTTAGTAAGATATCGTTCTTGCAATCAACAGCCCTTATTTTTACTTAGCGTGCTGGTTAATCATTAACTAGTATGACATGTGACTGGAAAAGACTCATTTTTGATGCCAGGGCGTGAATCCCTATAAAGTAATAGAAAAGAACTTTGCCGGAAACTTTTACCAAACAAATTAACTCTTTGGGTGAAAGACCACCTTAACCTTTTAAGCCCTAACAGTGATCAGCATCAAATTTCTCCTTGTAATATCCATGCTTATTCAACCCATAAAGTTATGAGAATTAAGGATATGATCGCCCAAGGTGAATTTTCTTGATATTTTAATAACTTCTCCACAGTACTTTTATAAGAAAAGTAACGGGACAAGATAGGAGAATTTTGTCTCTGATATTAGAGGTTAAAGGGTTAACTGAGATAAAAAAAAAAATGAACTACAACGTCGATCTGTACGGATGCCAAGGCTTGGGTAGAATGAACAATCACAAACATTGAGCGTTTTTTTTTTAAACAAAATTAATATAGTGAAAAGATTCCCTTGTCGTTAAGTGACTTTATAGACTAATCACAAGTGTGTTTTTTCCCCCTAGCTTTTCATATTTTTGATCATTGCCTGATCATTTTGTTGAAATAAACAACGAGGTATTTATCTATTCGTTATATGAGTTTTAGCAGTACGCATGCTCCTGAAATGCAAACCTCAACACGTACCACGTGGAAGACACCTGTCCATGTTATATATGGATGTACGTTATGTCTTGAAGTTGGATGTGAGCGCTAGTGGCGAAAGGGGCTGTCTTAATATTCGGCTTAGGGGTCGACAGTTCACCTCCCTCACTGTCTTGTCGTGAGCGACAAGTTATCGTACTGAGTGCAAAAGTCATCCCCCCTACATAAGGGACCTTCGGTGCATGGGGTACCTTGTGTCAGGTGGTTGCCATTATTTCAAAATAAAAAGAAAGGAGCGAGATTAAAACATGACGTTTCGGCGACAACATGTCACTATTATTTTGTTTATTATTGTTGTTTTAGTGACAGGATGAGGACTTTGACTTTCAGGCCGTCTTTGCGATGTGCGCGCGGTCAGTGGATGAGCGATTCAGGTGATCGATGGAAAGGTATCGCTTGTGACTTTGCTGAGGAGCGAATGGACCTGACAGGAAGACAACTTAAAGGTCTCAGTAAGTGTTGAACAATCATGTTTTATTCAGTTAATGTTGGTATTTCTCTTTCACATATCGCTAAGTAATCAAAATGTTTAGTTACGACGATGTTCAGTTCTACCGGCATTTTTTTTCGTCTGCTGTTCAGTGTACTGTTCTTGTGTTTACTAGATTCAGTGAACTTTGTTCAGTGTCAGGGGCCCCCTAAAATGCACAGTCGACTTAAATAAACTGGTTTACTCCAGTTGTTACTATGTTGTTTCTTTTCACTGTCGTGTTTGCTTCAGAGCGAGAACGAAACATTTTCGAATTAGCGATGTCATTGATTATTCTAGCTGTGAACTTGTTCGTTTCAAGAATAATCGCTTAACTTGTCTTGTTATCTTCGCACCTCTTTGCGAGAAAACTTCCTTTCAGTTAAATACCGTAAATTTACCTAGCTAATCAACACAATCAGACTTTCTGCGAATGCCTTTGTTATTTTCTAGAATTGCGTGGATATTTTGCTTAGCCCGTCGCTCGAGATACTCGCATTTGTCAAAACTAATTATATGACGAGTGGTTGTCAAAATGATGTTTTTTTCTCATTTTAAGTTGAATTGTTCAGAGAAATCAAATTTTGGGCCATTTCAGTTAAAAGAAAAGCTATTTCTCGTTAGTAAGATATCGTTCTTGCAATCAACAGCCCTTATTTTTACTTAGCGTGCTGGTTAATCATTAACTAGTATGACATGTGACTGGAAAAGACTCATTTTTGATGCCAGGGCGTGAATCCCTATAAAGTAATAGAAAAGAACTTTGCCGGAAACTTTTACCAAACAAATTAACTCTTTGGGTGAAAGACCACCTTAACCTTTTAAGCCCTAACAGTGATCAGCATCAAATTTCTCCTTGTAATATCCATGCTTATTCAACCCATAAAGTTATGAGAATTAAGGATATGATCGCCCAAGGTGAATTTTCTTGATATTTTAATAACTTCTCCACAGTACTTTTATAAGAAAAGTAACGGGACAAGATAGGAGAATTTTGTCTCTGATATTAGAGGTTAAAGGGTTAACTGAGATAAAAAAAAAAATGAACTACAACGTCGATCTGTACGGATGCCAAGGCTTGGGTAGAATGAACAATCACAAACATTGAGCGTTTTTTTTTTAAACAAAATTAATATAGTGAAAAGATTCCCTTGTCGTTAAGTGACTTTATAGACTAATCACAAGTGTGTTTTTTCCCCCTAGCTTTTCATATTTTTGATCATTGCCTGATCATTTTGTTGAAATAAACAACGAGGTATTTATCTATTCGTTATATGAGTTTTAGCAGTACGCATGCTCCTGAAATGCAAACCTCAACACGTACCACGTGGAAGACACCTGTCCATGTTATATATGGATGTACGTTATGTCTTGAAGTTGGATGTGAGCGCTAGTGGCGAAAGGGCTGTCTTAATATTCGGCTTAGGGGTCGACAGTTCACCTCCCTCACTGTCTTGTCGTGAGCGACAAGTTATCGTACTGAGTGCAAAAGTCATCCCCCCTACATAAGGGACCTTCGGTGCATGGGGTACCTTGTGTCAGGTGGTTGCCATTATTTCAAAATAAAAAGAAAGGAGCGAGATTAAAACATGACGTTTCGGCGACAACATGTCACTATTATTTTGTTTATTAT
>NW_028145853.1:127500-140854 GCF_977016875.1 Pavona decussata | reverse complement strand
CCAAAGAAAAAGCCTCACATAATAATTGTAATTGTAGTAAATTAGTAATAATAATAATAATAATAATAATAATAATAATAATAATAATAATAATTACTTTTTTAAACTATAAAGGAATTATAGAAATAGTTCATTAAGATATTGGATGATCGATCACTACATTATTGAAAAGTGACATGATGGTAATGCATTAAGACAAGTTCCACATCACATAATACAAAACATACAAATTGTAAATATTCTATAATATTTTTTTTTAATTTTTGTTTTGTAAGATTTTTTAGGTCAGTGGCATACCAGCAGTTTACAAGAATACTCTGGGACTTCACTGGAAGCTCAAAACGCTACTCACTTCCATGCTGTGCTTACAGAAAGATAAGGAAGCAATTTCCAGATGCGAATGGGCAGTACCATGGTTTTGAGAATGATGATGAAGATGCATAGTTCATGTCACTAATTAACAAAAAACAAAGGCTCCTTTAGGAGCCACCAAAGGTAAGAAAAGTCATGACCAACAACAACTCGTAGATTACATACATTTTATTGAACTACTTGTAGACTCAACGTTCTTGAGTGGAAGTTTTAACACTGTGGGGAAGGCATACTTGAACAAAATTTAAGTTCTTGTAAATTTGCAAATAACTGCGTATTCTGAGAGTAAATTT
Organism: Pavona decussata; assembly: GCF_977016875.1. Taxonomy (NCBI): domain Eukaryota; kingdom Metazoa; phylum Cnidaria; class Anthozoa; order Scleractinia; family Agariciidae; genus Pavona; species Pavona decussata. Next base: position 140,189 of record NW_028145853.1, on the reverse strand, counting down.
ATGTGCTCATCAAAAAAACAAAAAACAACAACAATGCTAATTTACTGCACATTCAGTTTTCTAAATATATTAAAAAATATCAATGGCACATACTCTGAGTCCAGTGTATGTCTCAAACACGGAAACTTGAAGAATGATTTAAGTGGTTCTCAGCAAGTGTGTAATTGGCGACATTTGTTAGAAACCTGTCTTAGGTAATTAAGAAGAAAGCCCAATATGAAATTATTCTATTAATTTGTTTCTGTTTAAATTCTGTTTTCACCCACATTGTCCCTTTTTGTGACCCCAAAGTGGCTTCCCACATTTTGTACAGTGGGGTGCTCTTCTGGCCCTGACTGTCCTCTCAGTAGTTGGATGAAGCTCCTCCTCTGTCACAACAAATCAAAGAAAAAATTGCAGAAATATTAGAAAATTTGCTTTGGTGTTCTTGGTAACCACCTCTTTCAAAATGTGTATTTACGATGTAGATGTGTGTGTATGTTAATGTATGCCTCGATACAAGAAGGCAAAATATACAACTTGTATGCCAAGTTTCCCTTTAATCATTATTATAATATTATTGTTTTACTTTATAATTATACCTGTACAAGTAGGAGGACAAATTACTGTCTCTTTCTCTTTTCTCTGCCTGTATTTTGCGATTGCCTCTTCCTTACTTTCCTTTTCAACCAACATGGTATGTAGAGGATCGGGAACTTCTTGCTTTAACGTTTCAGCCAATGAATTCAGTTCTTCCTTCGGGGTGGTAGTAAGGGTTTCATAGATGTCTACAACATAATCTGTGAAAAACAAAGCACTATGATTTAATTCCTGTTTACTAAGAGGGAGAGTCAGCCGGTTGTACTTCTGCAGAGTCAAGAATAAAAATTATTCTTGTTATTATAATTACCATAATTTATCGAGACTTTGGCTTCCCTAACAGTAGCCTCTCCTTCTTTGAATTTGGGGTATTTCACATGTAAGACAGGTCATCCTTCTTTGTCAGTCTTGCTTTCCCTCTTCAAGTTATAATTAAAATGCAGTGCTGCTAATATTGTTCTGCAAAACAAGAGAGAGAGAAAGAAAGCAAACTGCATTCATGATCAGATATCTCAAAACTGAGGATGTGATAGGATACTGACATTGTACTAACATAATGCAGGTGTGAGGGGGGGGGGGGGGGGGGGGAAGAGGGTGCTATGAAGGTATTGTCCGAAAGGTGACCGATCCCCAGTGGTAGGGATTTACAAGCCGATTTGTAGCAAAGGGTATGGAAAAATGTAATTTCAGTATTTAAAAAGGCCTTTTAAAACATCTAAAACAGACTCAGTTTCAAGTGAAAAGATAGTTTCTACTGCAGTTATATGAAAGGTTTGGACCTCAGGACCATTGCCTTCTTGTATAAAACTTTTTTTTTATTACGGCCCTTCCCTCCTCCTTCCATATGCACTAGTCTTGCACCTGCTGAGCATTCCAAGATATGAGAAAGAAAGCATCTTTGGGCAAAATTGATTCACCACTGAATGGTAACCCTCAAGGTGACTGGTCTGCTCTACAGAAGATGCCTTTTTAATGGCCTTTGTGAGGCTTGCCTTGCCTAGTGCGGAGCAAAGCTTCTCATATGCCTCTGATACTATGAAACATAAAGAGAAATCATGTTAACTTGATGTTTTTCAATTGAACTTTAAATAATACATGTATATAACCTGACCCAGTCAAAGATTAACAAAATGATATTCAAAGCAAAATTACATACAGTGTGCACATTATCATTGTGAAAATTACAGTTTTGGCAACCTTGGGACTGTATAGGATTTATTTAGTTTTATAATGTCAGCAACTGACAAAGACATAAAATTCAAGACAAGACAAGTATCCGAGGATTAATGAAAGTGCAACGCAACAAATGTCCTGTACCTTTTGTCATCCACACACGAGGTGTAACAATTTCACCATGGGCACAAGCATTGAATAATAGTTTGGGCAAATTTCTGTGCTTGTTGATGACATGCGATAGAAACGCTTGGAATTTTGCCAGTGTTGCTTCTCCAAGATGTGCTTGTGTTGATGTGACTGCCCAGTAAAAGTGACGTAGACAAGCTTTCCTCTATCTTCCAATAATCTCACATCCTTTTTCCCTGCTGAGCTTTGTCAGCACCTTCTGAATTTCTAAAAAAAAAATTGATAACATTCATAGCAAATTACTGTTTTTTTCTTGGTTGATTTTCTAAGTTTCCTTTTTTGTTCCTCTATTCATAGATATTAGAACAAAGAAGAATAAACTTAATAATAAACCATCTGTTCACAGGAAAAAGAATGATCAGATATGTTTTGTTATTTACAAGCAAATGATAAGTTTTTGATTGTTGATGTAGTGGACAGGTTACTTACTTTTTGCAATATGCCAAATGTCGAAGAAATGTTGTACAACTGGCTTTCCCAGGTCATTGCACTTGGTGACACAGTCTTCCCTCATCCACTCGGCAATTGATGTATGGCGGTCAGATATGAGTGATTTAATAATCATCCCAGTCTCCAGAACGAAAGTAAAAGCCTTTTGGAATGCCAGAAACTCCATACCCGAACTGCTACCTGCCTGGTCAGCCTGAAATTGAAAAGGAATGAGAGAAAGGCTGTGAATGCGTGTACCTTAGTGCCAACCGTTTTTGTATGGCATGGAAAAATGAAATATAACTTTCATTTTTGTTTTCCGTTTTCCTACAACATTGAAAAACGAAATTCAAAGTTCGAGTTTCGTTTTTCGTTTTTTTACGACTTTGGAAAACGGAGCTAGTTCCAATTTCCATTTCCGTTTTCGTTTTTTTACGACTTTGGAAAACGGAATTCCAATTTCCACTTCCGTTTTTCGTCTTTTGTTTTCCTACGACATTGGAAAACGGAATTCGAACTAACATTTTTGTATTTCGTTTTTCTATAGCATTAAAAACGGATTTGAATTTTCGTTTTCGTTTTCGTATGGCATTGAAAAACGAAAAAATCGAATTTTCGATTTTCATTTTTTAAGAATGAGATTCCATACGGAAGTGAAACTGAAGTTCAGACGGTAATAATAATAATAATAATAATAATAATAATAATAATAATAATAATAATAATAATAATAATAATAAATAATAATAATAATAATAATAATAAATAATAATAATAATAATAATAAATGAAAAAAACAACTAATCACGATACAACAGCTTCCCGCCCAATGTTTTCTGCTGCAGTTGACAGTTCGTGGGCTAGCTTCGATCGCGTTCGTGTTCACTTTTATATTATAATTTAAGTCTTAATACTTAAATCTAGCAATGGCAGAGGAGGATTATTTGATATTTTTCACCGGCAAGGGAGAACGAAGAGTCGAAAGAAGACTCAAAAAATCACAAGTGACTGCAGAAAAGTTGGCTCAAATGTTTGGGGTAAGTCATAAGGTAGAAGCCTTCACTTTAGGGAGCTTAAGCAACGACGACGGCGACGGCAACGACAACGCCGCAAAGCAACAGGTTCAATGAGCAAAAACAGTCGCTTTGCACGTGCTTTTTATATTTTGGTACATTTCTTATAAAATTTTGTGGAGAACGTGAACGCACGACGATGAATTTTTTTATTTTCCGGGCTTTCTTAACTTGTACGCCACTCCTACCAATTTGATTCCTGGATAGTTCGCCATTTTTGCAAAAGTTGAGCGAGATGAAATAATCGCGAAGTAGCACAAATGAAATGAAGATATATTAATTTTCAGGTGACATTTTCGTTACCGTTGCCGTCGTTGTTGCTTAAGCTCCCTAAAGTTAAAGCTTCTGCGTTCAGTTCAGTTTCACTTCCGTATGGAATCTCATTCTTAAAAAATGAAAATCGAAAATTCGATTTTTCGTTTTTCAATGCCATACGAAAACGAAAACGAAAATTCAAATCCGTTTTTAATGCTATAGAAAAACGAAATACAAAAATGGTAGTTCGAATTCCGTTTTCCAATATCTTAGGAAAACAAAAGACAAAAAACGGAAGTGGAAATTGGAATTCCGTTTTCCAAAGTCGTAAAAAAACGAAAAACGAAAATCGAACTTTGAATTTCGTTTCTCAATGTTGTAGGAAAACAGAAAACAAAAATAAAAGTTGTATTTCATTTTTCCATGCCATAGAAAAACGGTTGGCACTAAGGTACACGCATCGCTGTGATTAAAATTTTCTCAATGACTATACAAGTTTTAGTGAAAAATATATATGTTTGGATACAGGATTTGGCTGTTGCAAATACATGTTAATCTTAGACAGTTGAAATTGATAAGGGGGCAATCAAAATTCTACAATAATAATATTTAAAAAATGTTCCAATGGAAGCAGTTTGAAGGGCAAATTAAATAGAGTCAAAGGAAATTTTTGTTTAAGAAATAGTTTGTTATTGTGTTAGTGGGGGTGAACTAGGAATTAACGTTTAGTACAAGTGAAAAATTTCAAACTATTTTGTAAATATACAACTCCCTGAAAGCAAACAAAATATTCTCGAGTTATGCCAATGGCATACAGAGTAGATAAAATGACATACTTGCACAAGGACAATGTGGATGATGAGTCCAATGGTGCAACAGAAAATTGAGTATGTTCCATACTTGGCTGAATGGCCCATGCTGTCGTGACGACCATACCCAGCAAGCACTACCTCTTTGTTTCTCAACTTCTCCAATAATTTGTTCTGATATTTCTTCCAGAATGCTAGAACTAGTCTGAAATGTCAGCCGTCTCCTCCCCCTAACCCACAGGGGGCGCGGGAGAGAGAGACGTCTGAATTCCGAGCGTTATAATGTCGTCCGTTGACGTCACACAGTAATTTATGCAATTTTGCATAAATAAAACCTTTGAAACAAAATGGCGGCCACGAGTCATGGAAGCGCGCGGCGTGCATTGCAGCATGCATAATGTAGGAGGTTGTGTGCGTTTTGTTAGCCGTAAAATTTGAAGACAAAGCATCAACAATGTATGTACGGGATCGCACTTCATTTTTCACCGAAGATGAATCGAAAAATGTTCCGATAAATGCTATTAGTAAATAAAGTGTTGACAGGCCAGACACGACTCATGTTAACGTGGCCGTGGTATGGTGGTATGAAATGTGACTTCTCGTTTTGTTTCGCACTTTATAGTTTTGTTGTAAAGCCGACTTCCGTTCAGTGAAAATCAGAGGTTATTTCTTCAATGAGATTGTGAGGGTAGCCTCTAGCCCAAAAGTGCGTTTTGAAGTGGATGATGTTGTAATAGAATGATTTTGCAGAGGAGGTGTTTCGAAGAAGTTCTCAGGGCTTCACTCTTATTAGTCCCGGCTTTTCTGTCCCCGGTGGGTGGCAGGAGGAAAAATGTGTACTGGAAGGTCTCTGCGGGTTTAAGGATTCCCGCATGATTGTAGAATCGCTGAGACTTCTGAGAACCAACTACTCAGTGAAATCATTCTATTGCAATACCACCAACTTCAAAACGCGCCTTCAGGCAAGAGGCTATCAACACAATCTCATTGAAAAAATAACCTCTGAGATTAAATTCACTGAACGGAAGTCGGCTTTACAACAAAACGAGAAAGTGCGAAATAAAATTCTTTCCTTCTTCACAACTTACCACCTGGCTCCAGAAATATTGAAAGAGCCTCCCACTTATCTCTTACCAAAAAGGAAAATCTTTAAGAGATATACTCGTGAGAGCAAAACTGCGTTAAACGAGAAGTCACTTTTCACACCAGGAACTTACGAGTTGTGTCTGGCCTGTCAACACTTTATATTCGCCGCCGAAATGAAATATCTGTTTTAGCAAGTTCGACCAATAAGAAATGGTTATCTATTTCAATTAGGTAAGAACCAATCAAAAACTACCTACCATATTCGCAAAAGTACGTGACGTCAACGGACGACATTATAACGCTCGGAATTCAGACGTCTCTCTCTCCCGCGCCCCCTGTGGGTTAGGGGGAGGAGACGGCTGACATTTCAGACTATGCTAGAACAGAAGGTACGAGTAGATGTCTTTGGTGATAATAATATGCTGGCTCATCAGTAAACCAGCATACCCATATGCCGGAACACCAAAAGCACCTTTCTTATTGAGGCTCCAGCACACAAGGTAGCAAAGCTCAGCAACAGATTTCCTGCAGGAAACCTCCCCAGTAGATCTGGTTGGCTCTTCCAAGTGTAACTCTCTCCGCAGTTACTGCACTCAGATGCTATAGTTAACATTGTTCCTGTTTGAGTGATAGCCACCTTGGGTTTTGGGAAGAGGCACAAGTGGCAGAACTAGAAAAGCAGCATCAATTTAGAAAGAAAGACTATTCCCTTTGACTCCTCCCTTGCATTCTTTCCTTGGACGTCTAACCTATAACATAACAGACAAATTATATTATATTTTGGAACTGATTTTAATTGCTTCTAAACACTCAGCCAAAAAGGTTCTTTCATTTTTTATTGGTTTACATGCTTTAGCTGTTTATGTTCCACTGCTGTTATTAAAAGAAAATTAATGAAAAAAAAAAAAAAATTAAAACTTATACTTTATTTGTAAAGTTGCAGAAAATATCTGTACTCCCCCGCATAAGGTTTTTTTGTTTTGCACCCCCCCCCCCAACCCCCCACAGAAAATTCCAGTTTAGCTTCATACTTCGATTAAAAGATTTTGAATTTTAACACCCCCACCCCTAAGGGATTTCTAATTTATGTTCTTCTATGGTGTGGGTATGGAGTTTTTCCTGGAACTGCAATTTACCTTGGGTTATGTGTATTAGCACTGTCATCTTCGTTTTTTATTTTGTCATATTCACTGTCAATTGTCTCTGGGTCCCATGGGGGTCTTGTTCATGTAGTCAGGAATGTTGTCTTCCTCGTCTTCCTCATCTTCCTCATTGATTTCTAGATCCTCCTTAGTCGGTTGATCTTCAGAAACCACTGGTTCAGTTTGGACAGCTGAAACATTAACAGAAAATAACTGTCACCACAACTTATAAATGATCACAAAAGTTTGTAAATTTTAGGCCTTAAGGTAAAGCAGCAGGTGATTTAATCAACTATCCCTTATTGTAATATTATTTTTTGTTAATCAAAGAAAAAAAACATGTTATGGTGATTTATTTATTTATTGTAGGGATCTTATCAATGTATGCAGTCGAGGAGAAAAACTTGCTTAAGCATATAACAGCTGTTAATGTTGTTAATATAATAAAAATATTTATTTATTTGCATGCGATGATCCAAAATGTTGTCATATGTTCTCAGAAACACTGCATCATGATGTAATAGATTAGAGGCCCTACCTGTGTTTACCATGAGTAGCCTGTTTTGCTCTTGGATTTGCTGAAATGTTTCAACCCACTGTCCCTGGTTGTTGGCCAGTTAGTGCTTTAGCTTGGTTACTTTTCCTTTCAAGTGACTAATTTCCTTTTTTAAGCTACTGCATGATGTGCACTCACTTCTGCTTTCTCGTTCACATGCCTGAAAAGAAAAAAATCTTGAAATTACTTTAAGACCAACAGTTACTTCTACATGCATCCGCTTTTATGCTCATAAGAGTGTAGTTAACACTGTACCTACCTCCACTGGTTCTAGATCAGGAAACTTCATATCATCTCCAAGCTGCATGGCTGAACCCTTTTCTGGTACCTCGCCCCTTTGCAGTGATCCTGTCTCCTTCAATCCTCCATCCTCTTCTTGTTTCTGCCTGAATGCACCCATCCCCGAAGCCTCACTCCTTTTCAGTGACTCACCAGCCCATGCAGTCTTCTCACTTACTTCCTCATCCACCTCCATAGCTTCCCACTCTACCTCATGTACCTTCACAACTTCATCACCCTTTATTCTATTATCATTTTCATTTTCTACCTCAATATCTTCAAGCAATTCTCTGTTCTAAAGAAATGTAGATCAAAGTTCGACTGCCTGATCTTTGAGATGTTGTTCATTAAGGAATTGAACCCTGAGTTAAATACTCAGAAAGACTCTATTCGGGCCAAACTATTTACATGACCCCGGCTGCGTGCGAATACTTCATTAAGATCACATATTTTTGCTTCTATTTGTCTCTAAGGAATTATTTTACATTTATATTCATTTTCATTTCGCTCATCACTGACTTGATAATGACGTTGAGCAAACGTCGAAAAGTCGTCGCTTTTCAAACTTTTAAACCAAGATGGTTTTAAATTCTTTAAAGTTTTCAACATTATCGCAATTTTTTATAGTTAAATTGTTTAACAATTAAATTTCTTCTTCTAAATATCTTCATCTACTTCGTTATTCTCCACCTCGTCCTTTTCTTCCAAGATTTCCTTCACAAACTAGCAAGTTAAAAGTGTTTAAAGCAATGAAAACATTGAAAATGGCGACCTAATTTGTATTAAAATATTATTCACATACGTGGATCCAGATATGATCCATTCCATAATGTTGCGCAAGGGGAGTATGATACAAAAGTTCTTCTCCCAAAACCTATATATAACATCTGAAGAGCCGTATATTTCTTACAACCAAAATAGATAAGTGTTCTTTCAGTTAAAACAAAACAACGCATAAAAGGCGCATAAAAGGCACATCGATGCAAGAGTAATGAGGAAAAGGTGTGAAACATTTCTGACTTGAGTTCAAAAAGTCTTGTGCTTTATTTACCTTCATTACAAAATTGCACAGTAACTAGAAAAGAATGTGCTAGCCTAAAGAAATCCATTTAAAATAGCAGATTTCCATGAAAAGCTGTTTCGACTCTGTATCTATCTACTTTTACTACTTTTGAATTAATCTCAGAACATTTGAGAAAATGCACGCGTGTATTCACTCACCTGCCGACGACTTCGATTACTTGAAGAAACGGACTTGCTTTTCCAAATTGTCGGAACAGATCCTCGTTTAATTCTTCTTTCAGTACCCTTTACGTGGACTGCGCGGGTAAAACAGTTCCTTGTGAAATGCAAGGAACACACGCCAAACTGGCTTGTCGGATTGAAGTTTTTGCGATCTGTCAAAACAAATTTTTTCCACTTTGAAAGTACACTGCCGCTCGGAGAGGAACCATGCATCGAAATTCCCAACCCTTTTCCTCGCTCACGGTCATTTGCCGTTCGAGTAATGGCGGACAGCGAAAACCGAAAAACTACGTTAAAATAACTCTACTTCCCGTGGGAATTTTGAAATGAAAATTGGCATGATACCTATTTAGTAAGTCTATTTTCCAAATCTAAAGAAACTTTAACGGACAGATGATAATGAGAAGTAATCGAAGATGCTAGACGTAATATACTGCCCTCCCTCACAGAGAAACTGTAGAACGACGCACACGATTACACATATGATCACAGTTTTATTAAGAGCTTTTTTTTTTAGTGAGTGTGTGTGTGTTCTAGGGACGTGGTTGAGGGGCCTCCATAACTACGCAAATATACAAAAGCTAAAGGCAATGAATCTTCGAGAATAGATAGCACGTCCAAAAGATATTTCCTTTGAGGTCCGCAACGGGCAGAAATGACGCGAAGAAGTACGTTACACATTTCAAAAATGGTGGCATCCTGCAATTCCGCTATCTTGCAACAACACAGAAAAATACCAAAAACCACCAAATGAAAGTAATTTTTCTTTAAGAAATAAGCCTGCCACGCACTCCAGACGTTCTTAGCTGTTCTTCACGCGTTTCTGGGGAAGGAACGAGTGACGAACACCAAAGAACGCCTGCGTTGGAGGCTACTGAAGAACCTGCTGGTCAAAAATTAGTTGCCATGGTAACATCACATTCAGTGAACACTTCCCTACCATAATATTGATTGTTCCAAGATAAATTTCGAAAATAGTCTTAATGTTTCGTCTCGTTTGCGCTTGAGTATTAAATAACTTATCTAAACGTTCAAAGTCGACGCGGGAAATCCCCCCTCCTTTCTGTCTAGATCGGGTTAATATTATTTTGCTGTATTTACATAGAGGGCCAAAAATATGGAATGCTTTGCCATTATCAATTACGTGTCTTCCCCTAGTCTATTCACCTTCAAAAGAAAGCTTCTTGATTTCCTCAGTTAATTGCATGAAACGTCCGACTCTGCTATGTCCTTATAGTCTTTACTGGTCTTAAAGTCCTAACATATCTCCGACGAGACCTCTCAGTATAAGCCCGGGGATTTTTTGAGGTCTCCTCGCCACTTCTTACCTCTTCTTTTAATATTATTATTTACTCTAAACTTATGTACAATCCTAGTCTATTATTCATTGTAACTTTCTATGTTTGTATGTCGTGGTGAATAAATAAATAAAATAAAATAAAAACTACAAACGTACCCCTCTTTATGCTGAAATCTCGTTAGCCATGCCTGCACTGCGATTGCCTAGACAGCTGTTTAAAGGCGTAGAATTGAAAAACGTTACGCCAATGATCAGGTTATGTTTCATCTATTTACATTTATTTATTCATCCTTCACAGGTATACTACGAAGTCACAATGTGGTCAGCTCCCAGTTGGCTTAAAAGCTCAGTTGGTAAAGCACTGCACCGGCATCGCAGAGGTCATGGCTTCGCATCCCGCTCAAGCCTGATTTTTTTTTCAGTCTTTTTTTTCCCCAACTGCTTCAGTTGCGTAGTAACTGCGAGAATCTTTCTACAATTTGATCTTTCATCCGTAGTTCACATATATTTCATATATTTACATTTATTTATTCATCCTTCACGGGTATATTAGGAACTCACAATGTGACCAGCCCCCAGCTGGCTTGAAAGCTCAGTTGTTAGAGCACTGCACTGGCATCGCAGAGGTCATGGCTTCGAATCCCGTCTAAGTCTTTTAAATTCTTTCAGGCTTTCTTTTTGCAACTGCTTAAGTTGCGTAGTAAATGCAAGGATCTTACTTCTATTTGATCTTTCATCCGCAGTTCAAATATATGTTCGATATATTTGCATTTATTTATTCAAAGTTGACAGGTATATTACGAACTCACAATGTAGCCAGGTCCCAGTTGGCTTCAAAGCTCAGTTGCTAGAGCACTGCACCGGCATCGCGGAGGCCATGGCTTCGAATCCCGTTCAAGCCTGAATTTTTTCAGGCTTTCATTTCGAAACTGTTAAGTTGCGTAGTAACTGCGAGGATCTGTATTCTATTTGATCTTTCATCCGTAGTTCAAATATATGTTTCATATATTTACTTCTATTTATTCATCTTTCACGTGTATATTACGAACTCACAATGTGACCAGCTCCCAGTTGGCATAAAACCTCAGTTGGTAGAGCACTGCACCGGCATCGCGGAGGCCATGGCTTCGAATCCCGTTCAAGCCTGAATTTTTTCAGGCTTTCTTTTCAAAACTGCTTAAGTTGCGTAGTAACAGCGAGGATCTTTCTTCTATTCCATCTTTCATCTGCAGTTCAAATATATCTTTCATATATTTACATTTATTTATTCATCCTTCACGGGTATATTACGAACTCACAAAGTGACTAACCCCCAGTTGGTTTGATAGCGACGGTTGGTAGAGCACTGCACCGGCATCGCAAAGGTCATGGCTTCGAATCTCGTTCAAGCCTGAATTTTTTTCAGGCTTTCTATTCGCAACTGCTTGAGTTGCGTAGTAACTGCGAGGATCTGTATTCTATTTGATCTTCCATCCGCAGTTCAAGTATATGTTTCATATATTTATATTTACTTTACCTTTTGTGAGATGGCAAGATAAAAATAGACTTTCCATTGCCACTCCAGAATATCAAAAAGGGTGTAGTTTTCATGAGCTTCACTTCCAATCCGAGCTCGGTGTTGAAGATACAATCATGAATATGCTCGCGGTACCGATCCTGGTAGCCTTCGTCTTTGGAGTTGTAGTTTGTGATGATAACGAGACCATGGCTGTGGTAGGAATTTTTTTTTTGTTCAATTGAGTTTACTACAACTGTTTCGTCAATTTTTCAGTACCAAACGAATTTTTTGTAAGGTACTTGTTTTACTTTCGAAACCGTTTAAAGCTGCCTTTTTTAATATGACAGTTTCGCAATACTACTTTATGCCTCTAATTATTCCTTTGCCACGATTTTCAAGCTGTTCTTCTACGGAGTCAAAAGTGAAGCCTAAGCTTCCTAAGCTTCTCAAAAATGAGCAATTTTTGACTGCAATTGTATGTTAACCCCAAAAGCATCTCAGTAGGCTCATACTACAGGAATCGTGCAATCCAAAGAAAGGTGGACTAACTTAATCTCTCCCCTCGGTAAAAAAAAATAATAATTAATAAAATAAAATTAAAAAAAAAAAAAAAACTTCCGGTTTTGGAATCCACGCATCGGCCCCAACCTGTACGCTTTGAGGAGTAACTTTGCCCTGAGTTTGAGGCGGATAAAACTCAAGGACTTTCCTTTCTGTTTTTAGGTAAAGAATGAAATGGCCGGAGCAGATCCTCCTTTGTGTTGTGGGATGCATGTAGTGTTGCTACTCAACGTTAAATTAAATCAAATGCTAAACGGAACAATAAAGTAGAAGTAAAACCTGAATCAGGAATCACTGGTGTTTTGTTACACTAATATAATTCCCTACTTTAAATTGCTTATCATTTGCTCTGAAGGTTGCATTAGTCAAACGGAAAGCCAAGGGTAAAAACATAGATAGAATGTCGGAACTTCTTCCCTACTTTTGTGTCAAACCTTTACATGGCCATCCACAAAAAAAGAGTTGTTGGTTAATTAACCTTATCTATCGGGGTCTTGAAATTGTCTTCTGGGGCG
>NW_028145853.1:120000-122500 GCF_977016875.1 Pavona decussata | reverse complement strand
TCAAGACAAATTTCCCGTCTTCTGAGCAAACAAGCGGCCCACCACTGTCACCGTTACAGCCACTCACTATGCTGTTCCCGCCAAAACCAGCGCAAACCATCGACTCGTCATCAACAGGCTGGAAGAAAGAGTTTCCTTTTGAGCAGTTAAAGTGGCTTGTAATGGGCATTTGAGCCTGCTGCAATTTTCCTGCTCTGTCTGTAGATCCAGGCTTGTTAGCTCCCCAACCTAGGGGAAAAAAACAAACAAACAATAAAGTCGTGACGTGCAGAAATTCCCCCTTCATTTTGTTATTTTTTGCCAGGGCTGTTAAGGGTTTTAACGGTGCGCACACTTGTCTAGCTTAATTCAAAAAATTATCGCTTAACTGATGAAAGAAAACAAGAAGCCCTGTAAACTTCTAATCCGCGTATCAGGAGACGCCAAAAAACTCCCTTTTTTTCTTGTTGTTTGTTTGCTTTCTTTTTCTGCTTCTTTGCTTTTACCATATCTGTTGCGGTTACACCAGTTTTTAAGAGAAAGTCTCCAAAAGAAATGACTTAATTAAAGTGTCGAAATATTTATCAGGTAGCGCTAACTGGGGGCACTATAAACCAGTGAAATAAATATGCAAATTAAAATAACATTAATCGGATCTATTAAGTATTACTAGCTTCAAGGGATTTTTGCTTCACCCCAGTAAATCACCGTATACCCTGCGAGCAGAGGCCCTTCGATCTTCCTAGATAACAAGATCGAAGGGCCTCTGCTCGCAGGGTAATCACCGTTAGCACAACTTCAAAGATGAATTTAACAAGAAGTTACAAACTCTGTAACAAACAAGCATCACAAAAGTCGACAGTTATATTCTACCATTTTACAATCAAGCCAACAGCTAGGCTTTCGGCTCGATAGTCATTAAAGTCTTGCTGTTGGCTTGATTCAAACAAAATGTTCGTAAAAATTCATAAAAGAACGTTATTTTTTATTTATATTTTTTAACCGGATTTTGGTTTGGTATAGACACACGAAAGTCTCTCAACACACAAAAGACCACAACGTTCTTAGGGAGACTTTCTCTTGATTCTTTTGTACACTTACTCAAATACTCTACGAATATCATGTTATTTTGAGTGCGTAAATTCGTTGGGATTTTTTAAGAAGATATCCACATGAATCGCGACGCCTTGGATACTTTCTCCACTATCGACTTTTCAGGTCATTTTGATAAAGTGGTATTAACGCAACCCTAGCTATTGGGCGGAAAATAAACGATTTATTAACAAAATAGGCACTCGAAGGAGTGCATGTGGTTTCAACTACCATAATGAAAAGTTCGAGTGACCCTCAAAAAAGTCATTGTAAGAAAATGGAAAGGAATCTCTTCAAAGATCAATAAATTATGTGTGCATGACTGTTACATTTACTGTAGGTTTTTTGTCTGCTTTATTAACTCCCTTTTGTGCATTTATGAAAAAGTTGCAAAGCTGGGGTGTTACTTCGGTAAGTGTATGTTATATGTTAGTGGGGTTGTAAATTTGTAGGGAGGTTATTTTCCAAGTGATAAAGGGGGATTTTTAGACTGCCATTATAGGCATCTCTCTAGCAATTACAAGTTTTGTGTATAACTATGTAGGTTTCAAACTATGATCTATAGCAAAGTCAGCGACCAAAGGAATTCTTAACATGCGGTCCATTTTAAATCAGCCAATCGATGCTTCGGGCCCGTGCAACGATTGTAGAATGTTGCAGTAAGAAAACAATGTTGTATAAAATTCAGAGGGGTAAATGAACAGCTCTAGTCAGTGCAAAATTTGTGCAGCGTAATTTGATCGTGTTGTCTTATGAGAGAATTTGGTATGCGCTGGAGGATTTCGGTTTGTTTACGCTTTAATACACAGGGGACAGTAATAGATATGGTTTGGCTCTCCCATGGTTTACATGGGATCGCGAGGTGAAGAAGTTCCGTTAGGATCAAGACACACAGATAAACAGACAATAAGCTTTCTTAATTGAAAAATTTATTCAGACAGACCCGTGTTCACCCTTGAAAAGCAAATACGTTTAATTTTCGCCTCGAATGAAGCTACGTGATCCAAGCGCACTGCGAGTCACCAAAGCACAATTTCTCGATTATATTAAACCCCATTAAACTGAGTACGTTTTTCGAAAATTTCGCCAAAGCTGTTTGAAATATGACAAATCGATCAATTTAACATAAAGCACGGTAAAATTCAAATTCAACCTGTAGTATTTTGTGGATTTTCAGGAGCACAGAAAAATTTCTGAGAACGTCTACAGTTCATGTGACGATTTGCAGATCTTGTTTGCGATCGCACGTGTTTCGCCTTGACACAATCTTGAACATGAATTTCTTCGCTATGAACTCACTGATTTCCTCTTTTTAAGCAGCCGAGTGTTCCTTAGAAGTTGTTCTTTTTAATTTACGGTATTGAAAGCCTGTGTTTTCCTTCCAAGAACCACAAACGGCCACCTTGAAAATCAACGAAATAGAGATGCG
>NW_028145853.1:5000-115000 GCF_977016875.1 Pavona decussata | reverse complement strand
TAGTATTTTAGGATCTTTTTAACAACTTTTTTTTTTATTTCATCAAAATTTTAGTCTTACTATTGTTAAAAAATTGTGCTTGAAAATAGCTCTGTTGTGCTTGGAAATAGTCGCTTTTTTAACCGAAATGAATTTTAAATATTGAATTGTAAATAGGTTTTAATAGCTCTTTTTTCTACTTTTAACTTGTAAATATCAATTTTGCTTGGAATATTATAATTATTATTATTATTATTATTATTATTATTATTATTATTATTATTATTATTATTATTGTTATTGTAGTTATTGTTATTGTTATTGTTAGCAAAAAGCCGAACAAGGTTTTATTTCTGCCTTAACCAGGTTTCACTACCGCCGCCTTGAACAACAAAAAACTAAGCTTCAGAGAGATAAAACAAAGGCTCGCCGTATCGGCAGTCTGAACGATAAAGGCTTGTCAAACAAATCCAGAAGAAACCCGCCAACGGCGGACATTGCAAATCTGTCAACACTAGCAGCAAATTTAGAGCAACAGCTCAACAATCTCAAATCAAGAATGTCAAATCTACAGGAAACTGTAAACAATAAAGATGTTGAAACGTACCTTGGTCTGTTTCCTGAGTGCTCTCACACTAACGCAGACGGGGAAAACAAAACACACATTACAAAAGAGCAAACAAGAACAAAAAAGCGCAATGAGCGCAGAAAAAAGTCTTTAACACAAACCTCTTCTTTAAAAGAGGGCGATGAAAAGTTTATCAAAAACCTCTCCAAAAGCGTCTTGTCAGACGCCGAGATCAAATTGCTGTCAAAGGGATTAAAATTTATACCAACACCCGTGGTCACAAAAACTAACACCCGACGCCAACTCTTGCGGGATTTCAAACATTTTGCAAGGCGAATGCGTCTCAGATACATTTTCCACGGTCAAAATAAACCAATTCATCCCTTCTATGTAAAATCAAACTGGGATCCACCAGTTCAACCATCAGTTGCACTAGAAACCTATCTTGAAGAGGTCAAACAACAAATTGCGGAGATAAAAATAGCCAAGCCAATGCAAAACTTGTCACGCAAAGAACGTCAAGCGCTAAACGCTATCAAGCGTGGCAACGACCTAAATTTTAAAAAAGCGGACAAAAGAAGCACACTTGTTGTCATGGACAAACAAGATAAAATACAAGAGGGTCAAGTCCAAATCAATGACTTAAATAATTACAGACCTCTTAACAATCCCATGGTCACACAGACACAAATAAAAGTGTCCCGCTTGATATCAGAACTACACCATGGCAACTACATAGACGACATGACTAGAAAATGGCTTCTGCAAACACCAACTCCGCCACGAATACCCGAATTCTACACCCTTACAAAGATACACAAACCTACTTTGGTAGGTAGACCAATCATATCAGGCTGTGACGGGCCTACAGAAAGAATATCATCATTTGTTGACACATTACTTCAGCCTATTTCTAAAACACAAGCGTCTTATCTTAAAGACACTACAGACTTTATCAATTTTGTTGAAAAAACGAAAGTCAACGAGAATACATTCTTTGTATCAATGGACGTTACAAGCCTATTTAACAAATAGATTTCAAGTTGCCGTGCGTCTGTTCAGTAATAGATCACAGATGACGTCAAAATGTGGTAAGAACAAAAAAGTGGCGGCGAGTGTGTCACTGATGTTCTTACCACATTTTGACGTCTTCTGTGATCTATTACTGAACAGACGCACGGCAACTTGGAATCTATTTGTTTTATACAATAAACAGAAAGGAAACACGTTAAACTTGCCTCGTAGCGCTTGACTGTACTGTTCCATTTGTGCCAGTTGAGGAACATGTTTTCAAAGTCACCAACGCTACTTTCCAAGTCGGCTTCTTCTTTTCTTCTTAATCATACTTGTAAACAGCTTCCCCTAAACTTTAACCGAGGCCTTCACTTGCTCAAAGCAGAATAATCGAGTAAATATTTTCAAAACTTTGAGCCTTTTCGTAGCGCTATCAGCTGTTTTGAAGATTTGTTCCAGTTTAGGCATTTTCAAATATACAATAACACTTTCGCCTTGGTTTCTTCTTTTTCTTGTTTGTAAACAGCTGCTACTAAACTTTTCTCGAGGCCTTCATTGCTCAATTCGAAATTATCTCGCAAACATTTTCAAAACCGCGCGCCATGTTGGACAAAACGAAGAAAACAATATATTTGTGACGTCATCCGTGTGTCTGTACTCTAATAGATCATGGGCAACGACCAATCACAGCGCGCGTAACATTCAGTACATTGTATAAATACAAATATACCACACGAGGAGGGTATAACTTCAGTATGCAAGGCATACGATAATTTTCACAACAACAACCCTCCCATTCCCACCCCATACCTGAGAGAAATGCTAACACTCATTCTCAAAGAAAATTCTTTCCAATTAAATGGAAAGAACTACCTCCAAATCCATGGTACAGCCATGGGTACAAAAATGGCCGTTGCTTTTGCAAACATTTTTATGGCCGACATTGAAACACAAATTGTTAGTCAAAGCGTCGTAAAACCTACAGTTTGAAAACGTTACATTGACGATATTTTTTCTCTGTGGGACACTGGTAAACACGATATAGAACTGTTCATTGAACAAGCAAACTCATATCATCCAACAATCAAATTTACGGCTGAAATCTCCAATGCTGAGACTACATTTCTGGATACAGTTGTTTACAAAGGCAATCGATTCCACCATCAATCCATACTGGATATTAAAACACATTTCAAGCCTACTGAAACCTTTCAATACACGCATTTCTCTTCTAGCCACCCACCAGGAGTCAAAAAAGGATTTGTCAAGGGCGAAGCCCTAAGACTCCTACGAACAAACTCCTCAAAAACAACATTTGAGGATAATATTAAAAAATTTAAATCACGACGGCTACCCAAATAATCTGATTGAAAAAATGTTATCAGATGTCAAATTTACAGAAAGGTCATCGGCATTGAAGCAAAAAGACAACACCCCCAAACAAATATTGCCTTTTGTAACACAATATCAACCATCAGTGCCCAACCTCAAACATGTTTTAATGGGAAAATGGCACTTAAAACAAAACCAGCCTTTATTACGAGAAATCTTCAAAGAGCCACCACTAATTTCCTTTAAAAAAGGAAAATCTCTAAATGACATGCTTGTCAGAGCGAAAATATAAAGAGGTCACACATCAAAAATGTTTCCATTGTTAGAAGTTGTGCTGGCCTGTCACCCCTTGCTATCTCCTATTATTATTATTATTATTATTATTATTATTATTGTTATTGTAGTTATTGTTATTGTTATTGTTATTAATATTATTAAGATTATTATTATTATTATTATTATTATTATTATTATTATTTTTAAATGGATCTTAGACACGGGTTCTTTAGTAGGTCTCTTACCTTTGATACCACCAAACGTTGTGACAAAAATCAATATTAGTACAACAAAGTTTCATGTAGGATCGATTACCAGCCGCTGTAGACCGAACCCGGGAGACGGCGGAAATCGAGCCTAAGTTATTTGTGCAATTAAATTGGTACATATCCGGGATCAGCAATTGAGGGGAGAAAATGGATCTCATTTCATTGCTTTCACTGCTTTTCATATGTAGATCATGCTGTTCTCATGCTCACTAGTTTAAATTTACATATGAAAAGCAGTGAGGTCTGTATCAAAGCAAGGTCACCCCCAGCCTCACTTCCAATCCAAGGCCAGGTCACTAAGCACAAAACTGTAAAATGGCCTATTATCCACAATAACCAGTTAGCAAAATAGACAGCATTCTTTTAACCGAACCTTTGAACGCGCAAAAGTCAAGGCAGGTCATTTTGCTGCGTCAGCTCTTTCTTTAACTTCAGAAAATTATCAAATAACCCAATTTGACAGGCAGGTTTTAATATTCAGGGTTTGAAAGAACAAAATTAACTTCCTTATTTGTAAACTGCCAAGATTGTAAATGGCTTCATTTGGTGACTATGTTGTAATCCTAACTGTCATATAATATTAAAACCTTCATTTCCGGACCTCAAAGGAAACTGTCGGATTTTTGGAGGTGAGACGTCATCCCCCCCCCCCCCCCTCCCTCCATCTTTGACCTTTAGTTGGTGTCGG
Organism: Pavona decussata; assembly: GCF_977016875.1. Classification (NCBI taxonomy): domain Eukaryota; kingdom Metazoa; phylum Cnidaria; class Anthozoa; order Scleractinia; family Agariciidae; genus Pavona; species Pavona decussata. The sequence continues at coordinate 110,874 of NW_028145853.1, read as the reverse complement.
TATGGTTTGAAGTTTCACGTTAAAGACTCTAATTCTAAGAGTAGTTGAGTGGAGTTGGGTATCAACTGAGAATAAATCACTCATGAGTACACAGTGTTCAACATCTTACTTTTTATTAGTGTCGTTTACACTGAGCTAAACTGTTTTACATCTTTTATCGTGTTAAGCTACATCTACAGGTGACATCTAGGTGTATCTATTTTCTTGGGGTAGGACATATTCTCCATTAGTCTTCGCAGGCTGACAAGCTGTGAAGTAAAGAATAAGGTTCAGTCAAGGCTCGAGTCATGAAGATAACGACAATAAACAATAAAAGTGGAGAGAGGGGGAGGTGGGGTGGTGGGGTTTTGTTCCGTTACCCATCTTGACGACACAAGACGTGAAGATTCTTTATAGGGAATTTTGCTGTTTTGCAAGGTTTCTTCTCAATTTTTTTAGTTTTATTTTAGAAATACCACGTGGATTCAATCCAGTCTGTTTCACTTGAGGTAATTTTAAGAGTACAAAACAGACTCCAAGATACTGAATCCACGATAATGCTAAGCCAAACAAATGAATGTCGTTACATGCCGTCATAAACAACACAAGACCCCCTTATCATTTCCTCTTCTACCTGTAACCAAGGTTTAGCGTTCTTGTGTTGAGGGGTGTATTGCCTGTCACACTGAGCGAGATGCTTGTACGCTTTTAAATGAATACACTCTTAAAGGGGCACTGTCACGACAATTTTGCTGTATTTTGATTAAAACTGCTCAAATTTTTGACAAAGAACCTTTTTTTTTCTAACATGAAATTGCTATTAGAGCACTAGGAAGAAAATATTAGGTGATTTTTCTGAGGAAAAAAACTATAATCAGGTTTTAGCGACTTTTCTCAGTACACAGGAAGAGCTTGAAAAAATTGGCAAATCTTTTCAAGTTGCAATCCATTTCCATACAAGCCATCCGCAGCCAAAAATAACTTATACTACTTTCTGTGCACTAGAAGGTTTATTGTTAACAAAAATGAACCACTATTATGTTGGTTCCGTCGATTCAAATATATTTTTTGGCTAGCTACTCGAAGTGACACAAAAAATAGGTGACACTTCCCTTACATAGGCCACATGCTACTATCATGGCCGTCCGAAGCTTTCCTTGATACATTGACGAAGAACCCGTTCTAACTTATGGGGTTCTATTTTTTTTTTCCCTCATAACTGTTGCACTTCATACATAGGAATTTATGGAATTTGTTAAAATTTGGCTAACATGTTTAAAACATAGCTGCTTTATCACTTTCACGTTGCGGTAACTAACCACAGAAATCACTACGGGTATAATCTAAATATGCATCGGTTGATACATAGGAATGAGGCCGTGCTACTTTTATTTGTGCTAGAAAATGTGCATACTGTTGATTTAATATAAATAATTTACTGTCAAATATTCTCGGGTGATTTTCTGTCCTAGCTTCGACTGACAGGACTTTTGCTGACATACTTACCAGCTCACTTTCATGTCGACATTGCCAACCTCTGCATTGTCAAATACGTGGCGTAAATAGTTTAATTTCTCACAGAAGACACAGACGATTGGGAGAGTTGGTCAAAAACGGAGAAACGCTTTCAATATATTGTACCACATGAGGGTGGTCATTTAGATTCTTTTCCTATATGAACAACAATTCCTGCTGCCCTAACATACCCTTTTCAAAAACTAACATAGTCTCAGTAATCAACTCAGTCCTACAAACCTTCTTCGTTTGCTGTTTCCGAGCTATGTGCAATGTGCGCAGCTCGTTTTGCAGAACAACCTTAAGTAGTTTTTCGTCCAGCCGTTTGAGCAATAGCCATTGTTCGTCCACTCGGCACAGTAAGGCAGGTAGTCCTTGCAAGTTTGTTCATCTGTAGAGTATAAACGATTGATTTTATTTTCTTTTGGTTTCTATTTGGCTATAAAAATTATCAAAATAAATAAAACATTTCGTCAACTCCGAGTTTCAATATACTCAGAAAAAAAAAAATAGTCTAGTAGTTTCCCCACAAAAATTCGAACAGCCAAGCAGCTGAGTGAACTCAATATCGTTGAGTCTAAATGCGAAAAAGGGGACTTTTCAAATACTTGCGAAATTAGGAATTTGAAAAAGTCTTTATTAAAGGTCTTTATTAGAAGCATCGACTAATTTAAGTGAAACAACAAACGTCATTTGCAAGTTCTTACCTGGGACAAAATCTGGTTTGTTCTTTGTTTCATGAATCCAATCAACAAAACTGCTGACGCGCGCAAACACAGAAAAGGTGGGACCGCCTCCGCAATGGTGGTCTCCCCAGCTTCCGGCTCCTCTTAACACCCAGCGACCAGACTCTTCACAGACAAAGGGTCCTCCACCGTCCCCATGGCAACCAGTGACCTGCCAGATGAAAAGGTATGTTCTTGGTCGTAGTACAAGAAAGTCATGCTGACTCCAGAAAGTACAGGGAATAAAGGTATTACCTCTGAATCGATGATTTCTGGAATCGTTTGGCGTCAGAAAGAGAACAAAACCGGCCTCATATCACAGTAAAACTAGATTGCTCAAGTTGATGTTGTTGTTACTTTGAGTAGAGTTGGTACGATCTTGAGATAATTTCTTTTGGGAGGCCTGTCTTATTCTTAAGTTCAATTTTTCGCTGATCTAACTCGATCTCTCCCGCCATCGCACAATTCCACACGGGCCCGAATTCGTGTTTAGATTTCACATGCTTCTGGAATGGACATTTCTTATCATTAAAAAAAAGAGAGAGAGAATAAAGAAAATGGAAACTTACAATGCTATCTCCACCATATCCGGCACACAACATCGTTTCATCGTCAACGGAAGCATAAGTAAGCTTACTGTTTCCAGCTGCACAAGTATCAAAGTCAACAACGGGCATCTTTGCCTCCTGAAGAATATTGGATTTCTCTGACGAGGACGTTCTACCCCAGCCTGAAAAAAAAAAGAAAAATCATGAAGATGGTTTCATTTTCCAATTATTTTCAAAGATATCCACAAGCACACAAAAAGATTTAATACACACTTGAGAAAATTGTCTCACAACAAACAAAACAAAAGGTGCGTTGGCATGGTGACGAGCAAGCGTCTGCTGTCCGTTATTAGCGCTTCGCATTCACTATACGCAAATCTTATATCTTGTATTTGTTTGTTTTTTTGTTTTATTTTGTTTTGTTGTTGCTGTTGTTGTTTTTATAGAAAGTGGACAACTTTCAACACACTGAAGTGTCCAGCCCTGGATTAAATGACAAAGATACATTTACCAAATTTAAAGAATTTCGAGCTGTATTGTTACTTCTTGCAATTTTCACAGGCATTAGACAAGAAAAAAAAAATAAAAAAAACAAAAACCAATTAAGATCAGAGAAATTTGATTTTGTGTTGCAACTAATTTTTGGGATAGTGGTTCGAGAACAGTTACATTATTGAAGCAATATAAGACCGTTGTATGGCAATGCAAGGTACCAATAACGTTATCGCAAAACAGCTCCAGGACTCACCAGTTATAAAACACTCTGTTCCAGCTTCGGCACGTTTTCCTTGTACAGGAAGACAGGCTACCGAAACTTTGCCAGGGACGAGCTGAGCAGGTGACGCCAGTTTCAACAACGCAATGTCGAAACTGTATCCGCGGGTCATATACTGTTCGTGAATTCTTATGCTCGCGACGTCGTGTTCTTGCTCGCTTTGATCCATCGTGGAGCGGTCGTATTGACCTAAAGAATTATAACACTCAATTAACTTATAATTTGCTTACTGGCGAAACCCAAGTATACAAACTACATTACAGCAAGTAAATGAACAACCGCCGACACGTCTACTCCTGAGTTTCTTCTTGAGCATACCATTTTTTCTAGGGCTTTTTTTTTTTTTTAACCGAGTCTCTATTTTAATGTATCGAATTCATCGCTATTGAGAAATAAAAAAAAATTGAACTGATGACTTAAATATAAATTGTAGGCAACTATACATAGCCCCTGGGTACACAAATTTAAGGCGTGGCTTTCTTCTTTTATCATACAGTTGTAGGCATCGGATTACAGTGAACGTACAAAATGTCAGGGACTTTAAGTTCCTACTGGAACTCTACTCGACGTTTTCGACGAGGAGAATTGAACTGTAATATTCGAGAAATGAAACATGAAGATGAAAAAAATCCACGCTGCTCCCTGTACTTCCTTAAATAGTGTTGCAAATGTGGCACTTAACGCCTTTGCTTTTTGCGACATATCTGCCGTAGTTTGATTTCCATTTGCTGGGGGCAAATTTCTTTCGCCCATGTGATTAACAAAACAGAAAACTCGAGGTGTAGCGTTAAAAGAAGTTGATCGTTGCAATGATTTAATTTCTTGAATTAAGACCTTTGCTTAGCCTAGGAATTTGTGGGATGTAAAACAACCCACGTCACTGCTTAAAAAGAGTAGGGCGTAGAGTTCCCGGTGTCATGGTCTATCTGATTAGAGCCGTCATTGGTCTGGGTGGGTGAGGTGGGATCATGTATGGACTGAGGCGGCAGCCAGAGGTGCCTTCTATATGTTCACGTCCAATCTCACACTCCGATTCCACCGCAATTAAGCTACTAGCTGCAAGGAAGAAGTGGCTTCCTCCAAATTATAATTAAACAAAAAAACGTTAAATGGCACACTGAAATAAGGAATTCTTTTTCTATAAGGTCATCTAAAAGAGACCATGAACAATTTAATATGGTCTTGTTTTCGCCTCAAAAACACATACGGCTGTTAACTGATCAGAAACATCCTTATCAGGCAAATGTTCAAGCTGGTCTCGTGGTCTTTGCTTAGACCAGCTGAATGTAAATCTGCCTCGCACGCCATGCATTATTATCTTACCTAACACCACCTTGTAGCGAGTTGCATCGGGGATGTAAAAGACACAGTGAGCCGCTGTGACCACCCACATATCGGAAATCAGCGTTCCTCCACAATAAGATGTAAATGGGTCAGTGTCTTTCTTCTGTCGTAAAATATCAACTTGCCAGGGCCATGAACCACGTAATGCATTTGATCCTCCAATTACACGCTTGATCTTGGATAAGGGGCTTCTCAGACCACAACTTTCCGAATCTGAGCAGACTGAATCGGAAAGAGGGGAATGGATAAAAGCGACAATTGGCTGAGTCAATGGAACGATGGATGGATGGATGGATGGATGGATGGATGAATGGATGGATGGATGGATAGTTAAATTGATGAAGGAAGAAAGAAAAGAATAAACAAGGAAGGAGGGAAGGAATAGGGGAAAGGATGATGGCTAGATGAGTAGGTTTATTTTATCAAATTAATTTGTACAAGGTTCTACATGAAATCCGTACATACAGTAAGTGGATCAACCTGTATGGATAGTTGGGTAGATAGCTAAATAGAAGGGTGGATGGACGAATAAACAAGTACCAAATTAACTTTTCAAGGGCAATAACTGACGGGACCACTCCTTAGTTTGCATAATATTAGATGGAAGAAAGCCTTTGTCTGAAATAAAAGGGCCTGACTGTACTGTTTTCCTAAAAAATGTTCGACTAACCAAAATCTCCCCGAATCTCCCCAGTACTCTGCCAGTAATATTACGCGCAGATAGATAGTTAAGACGCCAGATGATTTTTTTTTTAATTTTTTCGTTGCCTGGCACGACTAAAGGTTATTTAAAAGAAACAACAAATTTTTCGTTACGGGCTTCAGCACCAGAACAAAAAACAACAACAACTCAAGCAGTTTAAGGCCTGGGTTTGGCGGGTGTTCAGAAAATGTTAATGATCCCCTATACCTTCGGTTTTACTGCTTAGAACACGATGAAATTTTCCCTGATCAAAAATAAAAATTTCGTAAATCGGAAATACGGCGGCGAATTTTCTTTATACAGAGAAGTGAATTAGCGTTTTTGACGTAGATTTAAAATATGCAACATTCTACGTTTTGAACGACTGTCATTAAGTTTTTAGATTATTGTAATTAACAATCAAAGGTTAAATTTAGGACAAAGAATTGACCTTTGTCCTGACAATTTTTTTTAGAGAACAATAGACGATCATTCCAAACGTGAAGAGCTGGAGATATTAAATATTTATTAGAAAAACGTTTTTGTTTGATGTTTTCTCTTTAAACCGTCGCCTACATGTCAAATCTTTGATTTTTTCACGAAAAAGATCACGTGACATGCCACGTGATCTAGAGCACTACTTGTTATGATAAAAAAATGTTAAGAATAATAATACATTTTCATCTGCCAAATCTCGGTTGGGTGTCGTTCAATTTGTTAAAGTTATCTCGAATAAACCATTTTTCCTCTTAAAAGCCGTTAACCCAGGCCTTAAACTGCTTGAGAACAACGACAAAGCAAGGGAAAAAAAAAAAACAACAACAACAACCAAACAAAACAATAAAAAAAAAACAAAAACAAATATTAAACAGCAGTGCGAGTACCCGCGTATATTGTAGCTGCCATATTTCTCTAAGAAGAAGTTTCAAGTGTACGTACGAATTTGAAATCTATTCAGTTTACACACTAATATTGCAAATGGAAGCTATCCGTTATTAAAAATAGCTTACGATCAGTTGGTGTGCTAACCCGTTCCAATGTTAGAGATACGCGAGGCGAAAGAGAAAGCATTTGTTTATGTCACTAGAAATGAGTTTTGAAATACGACAGATCTAGACTCCTGACAGATAAATTGAAGCTTACTTACTGAACAGTTAACCTTTTTTTTTGAATGAGCTCAAAGACAGAACACCCCTTTCTTGGATAGCGATGTACGTTATAATTTAAAGAGGTCTTTTACATTAAGCAAATTAGACCAGTCACTAACAACGGTTTGAACTGAGCAAGTGGAGAAGCGAGCTATTTCAATTCAAATACGTTTACACCTGACTTGCTCTATATGGCTTTATATCATTGCGCGACTGATGATGGTCCTCTATAAACCGAAAAATAGCGCAATTTGCGAATATAAAGCATGAATGTACTTACGTCGTTTATCCTTCCTTTTGTTTGTCTGTTTGTCTCTATTCTTTTTGCGGCTTTCTTTCCCTTAAATTCTCAGCTGGCTCTGGATTATATAAATAACTACTCTGCAGGCTCCTTTAAGGCTATTTATGCGCAGAAGGGTCTTTTTCCAAGGACTGAAAGCTTTCTACCTAAAGTGACTCTTTCAATTCTAAAGCTAATATATTCTATGCGAGAAATTTCGTCAGAGAAAGCACCGATAAGTAAATAAGTCAAGACTGAAAGTAGAGCGCGACACATCATTGCGTCCATATTATTACGCTTAAAGGATTCAGCTTTAATAGAGATGTCCATATGGGTTGTTAACGGCCAGCATTAGTTCCTAAAAGACGTTAACACGTGTAGAAGAGGTACATTTAAGTAGGTTGAATAATTTATACGTGGCTGAAACTGTTTATACTTGTATATAGCTTCCTTGCAACGTTTCAATTTCAATCTATTTATAAGATTGATACGAAAATATATTACCTTGTCCAGCTCCCCAAAGGGAAATCACCAGAATAATGCAAAAGGAAACACCGCGCATTGTACGTTTTTGGGATATTGCAAATCAACGGTTCTCCCTCTCTATCTCTCCACCTCCGGAGTGAGTGTTACTCCAATTATGAATTGAAGAAACGTGTGAATTCAAGTACATTCCCATCGCTATGCAAACAAGTTCACCCTCTAAATTATTCAGCCATTGTACCAACGATGCGATCTTTCGGAGCACGCCAGTTGTTAAAACAAACTGACGTGTTCCATTTTTTTATTAAATGCTTATAATGGGCTTAGATAAATAAATATAAAGAGACATTTCCATTGTTTCACAAATGTCTGCTGACGAAATATGACATACTGTCAGTTTGCGGTGTCTAATTTATTATTGCTTCGCACAGAAATTACATTGGAAAAGCTCTTAAAAATCGCTGCCTTAGGTCTCTGAAAAGAGAAAATACAAAATGCACCTTACTAAATTTAATAATATATTCTTCCGTATTCGTTCAGCCACGTAAAGTTCTGTATCAACGGCAACGTATTATAGTTATGCTCTGTTTGATGTTTGTGTGATTCACAGCTCAAAATAGACCGCCTCCCTGGAACTTTGTTTAGTTATTGAACAGCAATACTCCCACATGACCATTTCTTCATCTGGTGTCTGAATCACTTTCTGCGAAATCGAAATAAGAACCCTACTCGTACCTTTGGCTTACTTAAATGTTGCACCCATGAATTATTGCGAACGCCAATATCCTTTCAAAATTACCAGCTGTGCCGCCGGGCAAAGTCAAGACACAGCCTCGTAGAGTCATGACAATTTAATTAAGCCTCAATCAGGACTAAATTAATTAAAATCAATAAGAAAAACGACGTGTTTGTATACTTTGAAAAGTTATACCAGATACTTCCGACAAGGCCACCTTACACACTAGCAAGAACGAAGACGTTCACATAACTGGCACATCATCTGGCAGCCTTAAACGCCAAGGCTAAATAACACACTTCAATTTACCGACTAATAGCATCGAAGCACGACTGGTACGTTTATTTTGACACCTCTCGCTAAGCGGCGTTAGCTTAGCTAATTTCCTTCTCAGAGAAGCCTTTGCTACAAAACACAAGGGTTCCTTCTCATTGCTGCAACACTTTCTTCCGATACAAAAAGAAAACAGAAACTTACTGGCATCGAACCGATCATATTATGAGCGGATGTTAATTTGCTCCCCTCGAAAGATGCAATTGCTAGGCTCAGTTTCATATTCTTGTTTCGCTTGAGCATCGTTCAAAATCAATAAATAGACCTTGTTTTCAGGGTGGAACTTCAAGAAGTGAAAAAATAAATGAAATAGGCCCATTCTAAAAAAAAAAAAGAATCGGCTGCAATGGAACATAATTTTATCACGAAGGGTCGAACGCCATGTAAAGCAAAATTCAAAAATAAAGAAAGTTTTGGTCAAAGTACGCGATTCGCGCTCTGTTAGTGTCGGTTGACATTAGTCGTAGCGTTTCCTTTAGGCTCTCAACATATGTACTTTCTCACGCCATGGATTACTTTTCTTTGCTTTCAAGCTCTAAAAGTTTGATGGGAATTTCATAAGTGGCAGTTTCAATCAGAGTAAATAAGGCATGGCTTTCCTTTACATTGATAAATAAATGTCTTAAATAAGCTCTCTCTTTTTTTTTTTTTTTTTTTTTCAATTTGGGGCTAGTAACAGCAGATAAATATTATTTAGAAACACTATTTCGTTCTAGGAGATATTGCAATTCGATAATTATAAGTGAAAATAAACGAACATGTTATTGTCGTACTTTTCAGTGTGAAACTCTAGACAAAGAGTTCGATTTTTGCAATTGCCACGTTGTCCACAGTAACGCAGAATAAACGGTATAAAATGTTATTTTTAAAATGAACTGTGTTCATTTCACAAAGAAGCAACCAGCGACATTCAAAAAATTGAGGGAAATGTTCATGAGTAAAAATATAATAACAACCTTCAGTTATCCTCGACAGTCAGTTTATAACACAAGGTACAACTGTTGGCGGGAATAAAACTAAAAATAAATAAATAAAAATAAATAAATAAATAAATAAATAAATAAATAAATAAAAAATCCTAACTGGTCGGAAGCACACCAGCTGAGAGTAGCCGAAGGGTTGAACTCGGGGCTACACTGAGAAACAACTGAAGCTATGAACCAGAGCGGGATTGAACCCGGGACCCCCTGACGTTATGTCCTGTAGCCTAACAGCTCTGCCACGCTGCTTCCCATTCATCTCTCACCCGGTTGACTAATCAGTTGAGAGGTTAGATATAGTTGACGTTTGTTTGAGTGTCAGTTGTGATTCCAGGTTATTGTTCTTTCCCTGATAAGCTTTAAACATTATAATTCCTGCTAAAACCGCGTGTACATACGCATTTAAGTTCCCCGCTATCACTGATACTTTAAACTGCCTAGCCGAAAAGAGGTGAATTTTGCCACATACTTCGCATTGAAGCCAGGAGTGTTTTTGGTTTGTTTATTTATTTATTTATTTATTTGTTTTTCATTCCAATGACCTTTCTTTAATGCTGTTTATAGCCCGTAAAAAGGCTCCCAAGTGGGGTATTATAATAGGGCGAAGACAAAAATCAAGGCTTTATTGGAATGTAATTTGTCCAGTGTCTAGTTCTAGGCAATGTTATTTGGAAAACAAACAAACAGATTCGGAAACAGAACAAAAGCAAAGCAGAAACAAAGATGTACCAAAAAAACTAACGTATCCTTCAAAGATAGGCGTACTTTTGAAAGGGTTGTATCGTAGCCAGTCAACTTGCCAGCCCAACTTGTTTTGGACTTTTTCACTTGCTCTGTTTGCTTGACTCAAGATTATTGATAGCAGGATTATCGGAATGTTTTGCCTGTTTACGAAAACCCATTGGGTACTGAGTACATCCCTATAAAGCATTCATAAAAGTTGTTCCTTAGCTCCAAGCGGGCATCCCCCCCCCCCCCCCCAAAAAAAAAAAAAAAAAAAAAAAAAAAAAGGAAAAGGCTTCATAAGTTCTTTTTGTTAGTAGACTTTGTAACAACTACCAAAAATAAAAAAGCCAATAGCACTAATCCAAGGACAAACAATTTTTTCACCTTGTCATCCTTCTTGAGTTCATAAGAAAGACCAGGCCACAGAAACTACAAGAAAAATACTATATCAACAACGAAGACGAAAATGGCAATCTGGCTCTGCACAAATAATGGTAAGGTTTACTCATACTTGAAAAGTAGGTATTACCTGAGAAAACCATGATACCTACTGTCTCCACATTTACCATTATTGCCCTTACACGCTCCGCAGTTATTTGGACACTTTACATTGGTTTCCCAGCATTTGTCCTTATACACAGGGCATGCGATCCCGCAGGCCTCGCAAGCTGTTGATTAATAAACATCGAGTGGAAATGGTTTAATGAAGCAATTGAACTGAGGGACCGGCCGTTGATGACAGAATGAAAGTTATGGCGGTAGATTTTCTGAAAAATTTCCATTGCATTTTAGTTCTGTTGACTTGAAACTAAAGGAATATTTTTTCTTCTTTTTCAAAAACAAAAAAAGGTTTGCCATGAATATATTTGGTATTGCATTGTTTCCAAAGAATTTTAATGGAACTTAATTTTTATGGTTATTTTTGTTTGTTTTCTTTCGATTTCACGCAACTTGGGTCAAAAACGCTACTGAAACAATTCATCCTGCTTGCAGTTTAGCCCCACATTCAGGGACATCATTGAGCTATTAAAGAAAGGAACCAGTTCCGCACATTGGGAGTCTTAAAGGGGAAGTATCACGAAAATTTGATGTCATTTCAAAACGCAAAAATGTTTGTCTGACAACAGAAACAAAAAAAAAAAAAAAATTATAATTGTCTAGTTTTGTTATAAATTATCACCCAAGTGCAATAAAACTGTCGATTAGTGCCCCTGGCCAGAGACAGAGTGGGTCGGAATGGATTGAAACTTGAAAAATGTTAGGCTAATGTTTTTTTCAAGTTTTCGTATTTTTGCTTCCAAAATGCCCTAGAACAGAGTACGAGTTGTTCCTGTCAAGAACTGAGTTGATTTCTCTCCTCTCGTTGTTCTAGAATTATTTTTTAGCAAAGTGAAGGTCTTATTTCATCATTTTTGACAAAAGAGGTCAAAAACCCCATGATACTTCCCCTTTAAGCTTTATGGACGAGAGCACCTATGAATCAAAACGTTCATTGGGAAGCTTTTCGCCGGTGAAAAATAAAACATGAGGGCCCACTTTCGTTGATGCAAAACTCTTTTCCGACGCAAGCAACAAAAAGGATCTTGTTGGCGTTTAACCAGTCACGTTAGGCATGAAACTGAAGAGGCAATTTTTTGCCTTTAAAAAGACAAATACTCAATTTCATTTTCTTGTTTTGATTGAGGATCATTCAGTATCAATACCATTGTAGCCTGTGCGTAGTAAATAATTTGAAGGGTACACAAGTGGCCAACAGTTAATTAACTTTCGTTAGTCGGGCGAGGTACAGAGGGATTGGGGAGGTGACTAACTCGGGGTACTCAGAGTTCCTGAATTCACATGATCAACAAGATTTCTTTGGCAACAATACACAGTCAACTATCTGCTATAAAGGAAGAGTACGGCGCCTCGTAACCAAAATTTGCCCCTAATTCACAGAAAATGACCATGATAACGGACTAAATAAAATGAAATGTAACTCGTGTAAGAAAAAGTACAGCTATCGATTTCAACTTTTCACGATAGCTAACCATGAGTCAGTGAGTCTATATTTTAGAAGATTTGCTTCCGAAGAAATCCTGGTAGGTTAAGCATGCATCCTCGCCACAATTGTGGTCCATTGTCATCATCATCATCATCATCATCATCATCATCATCATCATCATCATCATCATCATCATCATCATCATCATCATCATCCTTATCCTCATCATCGTTGTTATTATTATTATTATTATTATTATTATTATTATTATTATTATTATTATTGCTGAATGTGTAGTGATTTATCGAAGTGGAACAAATGAAATATCATTTTTACACTTCAATTAACAAAGAGTAATAAAAACGACACAGCAGTGCAAAACCCTGAACAGTGGAAAGAACTACGGCAACACCAAATAAGAGGCAACGACAAGAAATCGAGGCATCAAGTTTTCCCTTGCATACATATACATCGCTTTATTACCTCTTTACTGGAAAACTTGTTAATGCTTTAAATGTTACAAAATATGAAGCAAAAAGAAACATAATAGATATCAGAGGTAACACAGGCTGAAGAACTCTTCTCAGTCCTAAAGAAACAAGAAGAAAATCAATAATTAATAACCAATAATGCGAAGTCCTTATTAGCAATTAATACATTTCGCTTGACGGAAGGAGGAGGATTAAAAAGGACCAGGAAGTGAATTGAGTATATTTGAAAGAAAAACTGTTAACCAGGAGTAAATAAAAGAGACAGTTTGCAAATCTTGTTCTATAGGCGTGCAGATTTATTAGAGAGAGAAGAAACGAATGCATGTGAGAAAAAAAATGGCTTTCTTCATCAGTCCGGCACAGTTATCAAATTTGATAACCGGGACCAAAACAAACTATTAGCCAATCAAACCTCAAGTTACAGTTCACGTGACATTTTACCGTAGTAACCATCTTCTTTCAATATGCTGGCCATTTCAATATGAAAACATTTTAATGTCTTTAATGGGGCTGTAATTCAACATTCGATTTCAGTCGCACAGTGAATTGTACGCAAGGAAAGGTTTAGAATAGGAATTTTGGCCTGACATCAGGAAAATACGAAACAATCTTTGTCCATAATTAACTGACAAAGCTCATTTTGATATCTATCGAAAGCCTCATAGCGTCGGTGTGGACGGAGGAAACCTCGAGCGGCTTTGGCTAAAGAACAGAATTCCTGAGCGATAGCCGATCAAAAAGAAACACTAATCCCAAGAAAATAACTTCCATCAAAGATGCTTGTTTATTGCAGAAATATTAACATGATTTGAACTTCTTGTTGCCTTGCTCCTCTCCTTCTTGTCCTTTGTCAATCTGTATGAATGAAGAAATGAAGAAATTTTGCGTTATAACTAACTTTTAAAATGGGACTTCAAATAAATTTTGTTTCTTTCTTGTACCAGGGATTTCGAAAGTGCAGGAGGCGATGATTCGATTGAGTAGCGACGTGTGTTGAGTCGCTTCGATCTGTCCTAGATAATTGAAGCGACGTACTGCAATAGAAGTAAAATAAAAAAATAAAATAGAAGTGCAACGGCCAAGTCCCGTTTAAATTGTTCTTGAACGGGCGTATTGAGGTTGTTTGCTGTGGCTCAAAGCTCGAACTATTGTGAGTCTGGCATTACACGGGCTTAAAACACCAAGCATAAATTTGTAAAGGATAATTACATTTTGGGAAATTCGTAAAATCGTACTTTGAAGGCATACCTCAACATCCGGCATGTCACCTTCATGTTCATCACCGAGCTCTGAAATCACTCGCTGTGGTTACTGTCGGCTGGCTGGTTATTAATCTAACGACGAGAACAGAAATAAAAATATTACAGTCATGTAAATGTAAGCTTAAATGTACCACCTAGAAAAATACGAATTATTTCCGTTCGTATCCAGTCATATTAGTAACGATACTGAACAAGACAAAGACATGTAATTGCCAAAGAGGCTTTTCCGGAACAAAGCGTTCAATAATTTTCGACTGAGTTGTTTATCAAAATCGTTCCTGGATAACTGTCTTAATTTTGAAATCCTACCCTTCATCACTAGACTTTCCCGCAGTCCATGAGCTCCTTTTTCTCTTTATTGAGAAAGTATGGTACTCTGCCTATTTGCTTGCCAGCAACATCTCTCAACTTACACGCTTTCAGTTTCTTGGCGCTCTTGGACATAAAGATTCCTCCGGTATTTATTCCGCCGAGAGCAACTCGCATTGTAAGTTAAAACGAATCCCTGTTTCCAAAGGTTAAGTAGCTATTTTCTCTCGGTGGAAATCCATAATGCTGCCTTCATTTCTAGTCATCCTAGAAGCACAAGTAATTAACAATGGCGGTTAGTGACGGAATCAGACCGCAAATCAAAATATCATAGTGCCCTCTTACAATTCTTCATGCCCTCCGACAAATAAGTGTTGAATCGAAAGATATATTAATGACGATCACGACATTTTTTCTTCGTGTACCACAAAAATTTATAACTACCTTAAAATTGATGGCAAAGACAATAAACATACCTGAAAGGGACTGTCATTTCGTACCACCTCTTCAAATCGCAAGGGAAGATCTCGCATAATTCTTTCCCGATGGTCTCCATTTTTGCAGGGCCTTGAAGTTTATTGTTTTATCGACGTTCAGGCCTGGAATTCTGGGTATAGAACGCGAGCACAACCGAAAAATTACCGAAACTATTGAACGCTCTCCGAAAACTCACCGAGCTCTGAGCTGGCGCCATGTTGTGACGTCACGCGGTTATCAAATTTGATAACTGTGCCGGACTGTTCATTCGCTTTCACACTGTACCTCTCTTCTATTTCGTCTTCTCGTATGATATTAGTTTTTCTCTCTAGAATCAAATTTTTCCCCTCAAGGGAGGTGTTCGGAGATTCAGATCTCCAGAGCCTCCAAACTCCTTACCCCCAACCCCTTAGCTAGCCATCTACACAAACCGGGCGAAACCTTCTTGTCATTAAGACTTTTAATGTCACCTTAACGAAAAAAAAAAAAGGGGGGGGGGGGGTGAAGTCAACAACATTACAAGATGACTTCTAACGACACAACCTAAACTCCATTGTTTAACGAGACCATTGGCTTCCCATTTTTGAAATGCCACATAGTTTTTCATTGTTGTACGTGACGACGTATTCAAACAAAGCAGATCTTTGCACTTCATCAGTTGCAATGCAACAAGCGATACTTACATCAGCAGGCGTTGCAGGTCTTTTTGCAATAGAACTTCTTCAGCATATTTGCAAAGTAGCCATATTCACAGAATTTGCTGCCCCATGTACTGCAATAGTAATGGGTGTCGATACATCCCACAGCTGAAAGCAAAATGATAGAAAAAGAACAGCTAAAGACGGAGACAAGCAAGATAGGTAATTATTAATACTCAGTGATAAATCCGGCTTGTTGCCGCTTCTACGTGTATAATTAATTAGGATTTAGAATCGCGTTTATGGCAAACGGCAAACATGGGATAAAATGGATAAATCGATGAGAATAGTGCAAAATAATTCTGGCTTTTTATGCTAACGCAAAATTACTCAATTTACTAAGAAACTTGCGAATGTATGGTAAATATGATCACGTGGTCATTTTTGCTGTTTGCCGTTACTAAGCGTAATTCTAAATCGCTCTATTTAACAATTGGCGGTCAAGGGAACAGGGGCGAGGGCCTGGTAGCTATCTAGCTGACTTTCATCAAGGTAAACCTCAATAACCATCGCGTTTCCTAAAATAACCTGGACCGTCTTTGATTTAGAAATTGACAGGCACGTTCTTATAAGGTTTTATCATTCAACAACACATTATAACACTGCCCAAGTATCGTAGTGGTGCACTGAATTTTCGTCGTCTGTAGTCATAAGATATCTTTCTGTGATATACGTAATATCGTGTGTCTGAGATGAAAAATGGCGAAATAAACATCGTCTCCTGCTTTTCTCTAATAAAACTGTGCTTTGCGGAATATCTCCTGATTTTAGCCAACTCGGCACACGGCCTCGTCGGTTATGTATCAGGCGATATTCTGCGCGATTTCGCAGGATAATTGTTAAATAATCGTAACTTTTGCATTTCATACCATTTGACCGTTTCTCGATCTTGTTACAGGGACTGGATTCTGTTTAAATTGAACTCTGTTATTAATTATCTACATAACGAGCTTACTTGGTTGCAAGGGCTGTGACGTCATCTTGCATTTGATCCAGTCAACATAACTGTTGATACGGACAAACACAGAATAGGTAGGCCCTCCGTTGCAGTAATGATCACCCCAGCTGACTGTTCCTCTCAGCGTCCAGCGACCTGTCTTTTTATCTTCACAGACGAGAGGACCGCCACTGTCCCCATGACAACCGCTTACCTTACTGTCGCCTCCGTAGCCAGCGCAAACCATTAATCTGTCAACGACCTCACCGAGCTTTCCATTGGCCTTGGCACAGGTATTGTACTCCACTATGGGTATCTCAGCTTGCATAAGAATTTGAGACTTGCTCCCCTTGAAGGAAGAGCTACCCCAGCCTTCAAGAAGAATGGTTGTCATATAAAGTAAGAACAGATTACCGGAAGCTGTGTTATTTTATTTCTCGATGCAGTTTTTAACTGACAGCTAAATATTGAGCTCATTAAGGAATTACTTTGATAAGTTCCTGTTTTATGACTATAAATGTAGTAAAAGTAAGTCTTAGCCAGGTTTGTTGGAGTTCCAGGTTAGGGGCATTACCACGTTAGAGAGCAGTTACACTGTTTAAAAAAACGAGTATTGTATTTAAACTTTGCAATCAATGTAAACATGTCGTGATTCATCGTTTTGGGCGATGATGTAGAAAAGTCATTTGTTAATGTTATTTTCTTGCATGAATATCTATTATTAAACCTCAAGCAGAAGTTTGTCTTGAGGAAAAAGGTTCGGTATTCTGTTACATTTTGAACCTTCCCCTCCTTTTGGGAGAAGCTCTGAAACTGCCAATCCTAAAAAGTGTCAACATTCCTTTCTATCACTAGGACACATTGGATGTAGACCTGGCTGAATATTTTCTTCTGGTTTACAGAGCCCGTTAAAAATAATTAGCGTGAAATCAATTACCTGTAAGAAAACATTTTGTCCCAGGAGCAACTCGATCTGTAGGATCACCGCTAGGCAAACACGCCAACCCAACGCTGTTTCCGAGAAGTGCAGGACGGGACAGCTTGATCAAAGCGATATCGTTGCCAAAGCCTTTTGTCATTGCTCTATTATTGATGTGGATCTCAGAGACGCCAATTCTCTGCACTTGGTCCGATACCCTGCGATCGTGGACACCTACGCAATATATGAATATACAGCTTTTTCAATTAACTTTGTTTCAAGCTTAAAGACAAGACCGAAAGGTAATATGGATAGTTCGGAGGCGCGACAAGTAGGATGAAAGAAAACACTGTAAACGTTTGTTTGCAAAAACACAAACTTGCAGTGTATACAGACTTACAAGGAAACGTCAAGGAAAACGTCTCTTGAAAATATAACCACAATTCCTTAGTGCTACTTCGCGATTATTTCAAGCCCTCCAACTTGTACAAAAATTGCGAACTACCCAGGAACTAGATTGGTAGACGTGTCATTCGAGTTAAGAAAGAGAATGGAACTGAATTCACCGTCGTATGTGCACGTTCTTCACAGAACCTGGAATTACGGGTGCATGACACACTGTTTATCGGTCTTCCAGTGGTGTTTTTTACTTTCACTTCTCCGAAATTTAACACTTTGATAGTTCTTGGTGGTATCATCAAAGCAGCTGCCTCCTCATCCACTTGATATCCTAACATTTCTTTCATCCAAATGGCTCACCATAGTAAATCTTTACTGAACAGGCGAGGCATAGCTGATTTCGATGAATTTATGCATAAAAAAATCCCATGTAACCTTGCAGATTGATCTTGTAGTTTTATGCTTTGATCCGACAAAGTTAATTGAAATAGCTGTATAGTATCTGTTAAATTATACATGACATCCGTTCTTTTGATAATTCGTTATAGTCGGATATCTTACCATTAAAAAAAATTGTACATGAAAAACGCATCTTTTCGATCATCTCAGTACAAAAAGTGACATCATTATTTAAGGGACAGTGGAAAGAGGAAGCTAAAAAGGCATGTGGAACGGCCAGATCTGTACACTCTTCCCCCTCCCTCCTCTCTCCCCCTCCCCCTCCCTCCCCAACTCAATTGATCTAGCCACTCCCTATCCAGACGAATTCCATTCACCCAACGAAGGATCCTGTTTCATTTACAAGTTCGTTATTTTATGTTCGAAGTGGGATAGTTATACATACAGAAAGATTTCAAAGCATTGAAATAATCTTGGTGACCAACAACAGAAAATTAATACATTAAACAAGTTGAGCAAACGAATATCAGAGAAGCGAGAAAGATGGGCAGGAAAACATAAATACAGCCCAAACTAAACCAAACTATAAGCAAATAAAGAGTAACGGATAAACCAAGAAAACAGCAAAACAGCAACAACAAAAACGACAAGGTAACAAATTTTACTGAAGTCTGAAATCTTACCAAGTCTAATTTCGTACGATTCTGGGAAGGGAATCTGGAAAACACAATGGGCGGCTGTTACGACGTACAAAGGAGTCACTAGAGTTCCACCACATTTGAACTTGAACTCTCCATTGTCTTCATATTTGACAAGAATCTCTGCCTGCCATGGCCACGAATGTGGAATAGCTTCTTCTCCTCCAACAATCCTTGACATGGGCTTTATTCCACAGGGGAGTTCATTAACAGAAGGTTCGTCTAACAAAAAAAAAAAAAAAAAAGATAAAAAGGTAATAGACTATCACAAAAATGGTTGCCGATAAGACAACTAAATTGCTTTACAAGTGACACTGTACTAACAGTTTTTTTTTTATTTTTTTAATTGTACGCTTTCCTCCATCAAGCACGTCACAACATATACATTATGCACAATTCAATGCAAAAAAGCCAAAACTTATGAAGCTCCAAATTCTTTAAACTACACTAACAAGATACTTTTGTCTAGCTCCTCAAAGCAGTCATTATTAACCTTATTTTCTGATTGTGCTTTTCCCACCTGTGTTTATACACGGATTCTTAGCCTTTGCTTAAAGCCATCCTTGAAAATAACGCTTTTCCCTAAAAGCTGATAAACTTAGTTAACTTAAACATGGTGCAAATGGTTTCTTGCAATATCTGACCAAACGTATTCGGCACAATTTTAAAGTTATTGGCTATGTAGCATCTTTGCCAACACACTTCAAAACTTAGCACCAATTTTTTTTATTATTGGAATTAAGACGGGTCTTTAGTTCTTTACCATTCTCATTCCATTACTCTTTCTCAATATAACATGCTGTGGGTAACAGCGAAGGCATCCAAGAAAAAAAATGCCTAGTACCTCGCTCCCCGCTTGGGATGTCACATCGGGTATTTTCCTTCAAGTCGCACTTGTCGTCTTCTTCGTTGTACATCAGTCCCTTTGGGCATTGTGTTCTGTGTATTTTGCCTTTGGTGCACGTGATATATCCAAAACATGTATCCGGGTCTTTAAAGTTTCCATCACCTTTTTCGCTGCAAAAACCTTCATCCAAACACGTCCCTACCGAGACTTTAAATGCAAGGATGATTAGTTATATTTATGGCCTTTCACCGTCAATTGTGCCCGAGGTTCGCCACCCCTAAGGAATTTTAACGCTGGATGACATGTATAGAATGGTTAAAGGTAAGCAATGTTAGTTTCTATAATCAATAGAAAACCCTGCAAATTTTTTCAGGAGATCCATTTGTCATCTTTTTAGGACCCGTTTAAATGGTTTCGACATTTGCTTCAATAGTACGTTTAACACATTAATGAACTAAATGTCGGGGGAGTTTTAACAGATCGTTAAACATTGTTGAAAGTGTAGTAGAAAATTAAGAGCTTGTTGAAATCGTTGAATCGAATTTAATTTGGTTTGAATTTCCTTCAGCATCGATTCAATATTTCCTTTGCTCTGGAAAATGTTAAATGGCGTTGAAGCTGTTTAAACACTTCGTTCAATATGTGTCCAACATTTAATTACCCAACATCAGTTTTTTTTTTTGTTTGTTTTAACGGCTTTATTGGGTGCTCCAGTCTTACAATATATCCAAAAGATTCATCTTTTGTTGAACGAACATTTATTCGCCAAATGATGAAACCGTTTAAACGGGCCTTTAGATGCTTCTACAAGGTCCTTATAGCTATCTGAGAAGCGCCTGGGAAGGAATTACTAAGGATCTTAGTTCTCGTCCACTGAGCTGTAACTTTTTTGCTGGGCCAAGGATCACGTGATCAGTGGTGCTGGCCAAAAAGGAATGAGAATGCTACGACTGTGATGATAGTGTGAAGAACAATCCCTGCCTTTGCCATTCGCTTCGAATTCGAAATTTAGTCCCTTGTTTTCGCCACATTGTAGCCAAATTCAGCAAGGCGACGTGTTAGAATGGATCTGAGATAGTTATGGTATAGAACGCGAATATACTTTTATAATCGACGTTTTCATTGGCGTTGTCGCTGATTGGGTCACGTACCACTTTCACATAACACTGAATGACTTGGCGGGCAAGGCCCAATATCCAGCAAAAATAAACGCCCCACAGGTGATGACGATTTGATTAGGATTGTAAGGATTGGGTAATATCGAATGTATGTATATCGTATAATAGACTGCAAAAAAGTATTACTTTGTTGTAACAGTGACGTCTAATCGAACGGGAAAGATTAAAAATGAAAGCCTTCCAATCAGACCCTGCGGTGGCTGATTTATTTCATCGTGTCAATTACGTATACAGGGGTAATTTCAATTTGCGAATTGTACTCCCCCACTGGTACATTACAACATAGTTTCTTCAGAACCTTACACCGGACGAAAAAGTTCGACGCTTTCCCTGAAAGGACGCTAAACGCAGTGCGGGATTTATAATATACTACTATGGTAATTGGCTGTAGCAATAGCAACATACTGCATCATCAAAACACCTATTGATACTTTATCGTTATTTTTATATATGTATTTTTTTTTTTACCTTAGAAATATTAAATTGCAGCTGATATTTTGGTTTCTTCCCCTACATCCTGACCCTTTAAATGATATTTTCATACCAATATAATTGCTCTGCCTCAAAAGGTATTTTTGTTTTGTTTTGGTATGAAAGAACACAAAAAGATTGTTTATACAATGTCAAACGGACATCGGAAATGACAGCCAAAATCAGTACTAAAAAAAATGAAGAACAACAAAACTAAAAGAAACGCAATTTATTTGACATATGATTTGTTTTAGAATTACTTTCTTACAAGGGATACGTTTAGTTTGTTCTTCGTGATAAAATGTGACACACAGTGACAACTGTACATATCATAATTGTTCAAGTTTTCTTGTTTTGTTTTGTTTCTTCCAATTGATTTTAAATTTCATCTCGTGAACTGTGTAAAACTTTCATAAAATGGGTACGGTATGTGCCAACGTCTCTGATGTTTGTAGTTTGAGAATAAGTTAGCAGCTAAATAATCCTAAGGATATTTAGCAATTTGCTTAACATCAAGAAGGCATTCGTTCAACGAAATAATCCTAGGGATATTTAGCAATTTGCTTAAGATCAAGAAGGCATTGGTATAAAAGAAAAAACAAAAAAACAAAAAACAAACAAAACAAAAAGAAAACTTTAAGCGTGTACATCAAGGGACCATCAGCAATAAATACAGCAAGGACAGGGCCAACTCGTACACGAACAATCGAGACAATAATGTCCCTTTTTCTAAAAAATAGCACCGGTGAATTAATTGTAATGTTGAATTGCAGTTTGAGCGAACTCGACCGATGGGATGCCATTCATATTATTCCTCAAATATATTTTCCTGAAATCCGGCCATTAAACCCTTAACATTGAGATTGAACGTAAGGAATGATTTAATAATGAAACAAACTGCTTTTGTTTATTCGAAGAAATCTTTCTGTACACCTTATTTTATGTACTTCTTCTGTGGAAAATTAAACAAGGTAATCCCGTTTCAATATCTATCCTCTGAAGTCTAAGCCTAACCACTTGTGACTCAAACGGGCTTAAAAATGATTTAGGTGAATGGTATAATGTCCTGCGCATTCACAGCGAATAGAATGAGAGAACGAAAATAGGTCCTTGTAAGCTAACGGCGCTCAAGTGTTTAAAGGAGAGGATAGGAAATTAATTGTTCATTTTATCCTTACCTCGGAAGCAGTTCAAAATGATAAAAAGGACGCCAATCGCCGAAGAAAGCTTCATATTGCCTTTGAATCGTGTAAAACCTCGACTTGTGTTTTCGCCTTTTGAAGTCGCCACAAGCAGCAACGTTGAGTTTATTAGCGTTTTAGATATGCGATTTGTTTGCAATAATGATTGACGTCTCAAGTAATCAAAATAGGAAGATCGTTAAGAAGGCACCATGTTTGTATCCCCCAAATAGTCACTGTAATAGGAAAAATGTTTCTAATATAGCTTATTTTCACCGGCTGAGTTTAGAAGCACGTCAGAGCTGTCCAACGAATAAATTTCTGCATGGTCAGTTAGGTATTTGAAGAAGAAAAAGAAGCCGTAGAAATTGTATTCGATCGACTAGCAAGATAATACCGACTCGTTTAAAGTCAGTGTTTGCTTAGATTTTATTATTTGTAAGGCGTTTGTTGACTTTCGTTTGATTAAACGAGGCGGTCATTTTTTGACAACAATGTCAGAAAATGAATCATACATGCAATTTTAAGATTTTCTGAAAGGGGATTGTCAATTATGTTTACTTTATCAAGGAATACGTGAAGAGCCGTTTTGACGTGGACGTTTTGTGAACTTTAAATTCCATTTATCAGAATGTACATTGACATGTAATAAAACCAAGCTAGATCATGACTCATCTCTTAAGGTTTTCTTTATCTATTTTTGATTGAAATATAATATTCCTCACTCAAGACGTTTTAATAATTGAAATGATAATTTCGGTACAAACAAAAAGCGGAAATAATAGTAATAATAAAATAGGTTAAATAGGTTGTTGCAAAATGAAGGCCTACTGCGGAGGATATATGCTTTTGGGGTCTAGATAGAAAGTATAAGGCCCCAAAAGTCTAATCTTTCCAGCTGGTTTGGCCATTTCAAAAGTTCAGTTGCGATATAAGAATTAAAAGCATTTTTTTATAAACTTTAAAGAGCGAGGACGAGCGATGTTAAATAACCCTCAATTTCTACTTAAACTGAAACATCAACGACAATTAATATTCTGTGAGCAAGTCCCCGACCACTATTTTTTTTTCAACGTTCAAACAAACAATGCTCTCCTCGTGACATGTGGGCGATGCGTTATCATTCCAATTCCGAGTTTTATTCATCCTTCTGCGGACACTTGTGACATAGATCGATAACGCAGTGAGTGAAATATCGTATTTCCTCGAAGCATATTACATTTGACACATCAACAGACTGGTCTGAATTTTAGGCAATTAATATTTACTGAAAGTGGCGGCAAACTTCCAATAACTTCAACGTATCCCTCGTGTATTATTTTTAGTTGTTGTTCCTTTTTTTTTTCTTTAGTGATGAGTGGTTTCGAAGTGGTTAGTGGTGGTTGGCCCCATCGTTGTCCCTTTAAAGATGCCAAGAGTGCCAAGACCATTTTTTTTTTTACCAGAATAAACAGGAAACTGAACCTTGTGTAAGATAAGAATGCGTCACGACTATGGCTTTTTTTTTTTTACCATAGCTTTGTTTTCTATTTAGCCTTCCTGGGACGAGTTGCATAAAACTTAGCGGTGGGCATAAATGCTATTGTCAGACGTTAAAATACACTAGGATGAAGGTCTGGCGTTAGCAGTTACGCCCGACGTTAAATTTTATGCAACTCACCCCTGGTGTTTTGGTTTTTCTTTTGTTAGAATTACCACTGGCAACTGTTTACATTTTTACAGTAAAAGCTAGTAAATATTAAACATTCAAAAATAATATAAGAGCCTTATAAGGACAGTGTTATATGTTTTAGTGACACTTTGAATAACCAAAAACATATTTGTAAAGATGTAAACGTCAAAACAATGGTTCAGGGATGTTAACATTAACCATGATAGTGCACAAAAACTGGTTTCATTTAGTTTTGCCTTAAGATGGCTCTATGAAAATGGATTACAACTTGAAAAAATGGCCATTTTTTTAGCTTCTCATATGCCGAGCATGGAAAATCGGCTAAAAACGGATTTTAGTTAATTCTTGCTTGGATACTATCATTCCATATTTCCCTTCCGGTACTCTAAGAGCAATTTTATGCTAGAGAAGAGGTTCGTAGTCAAATATTTGAGCAGCCTTGACCAGTATACAGCAAAATATTCCGTGACGGTGCCCCTTTAAAATCCTTCAACTCATCTTTATTCAGGCTTTAGGTCCACGTTTTTTATCCTTTTGTAAAACAGAGTGTATTTGGAGCAATTTAATTTCTAACTCAGTTTTTGACACATTTCTGTTCTTTACTGCTAAATGTGTACTTTATCAAAGTAGAAATACATTTTTTAAATGCTTGGAAGCCTGTGTCCACGAATAGACCTATTTCATAAATGGCGGCCGATTTCTTTTTCTTTTCGTGAAATGTAAATTAGCTCTACTAAGTTCATTTAAGTATACTGAAAAATTGTATCAAATTTTGCACGTAATAACGAGGCTGGTAAGGCTAATTTTCAGAGTGGTAAGAAATGCCTTATTGGCCGCCATTTACGAAAAAGATTTATAGCTAGCTGCGACAGAGAAGGAGTTCCCTAGGCATCATGCATCGTGCCAATGAGGTCATCCAGATACGACCGTCGATGTTAGATTGCAAGCACGGTTGGTACCTGTAAACAACAACAACAACAACAACAACAATCTTTATTCGTTCCCAAAAATTATATAGTGTTAACATACATGCAAGAAAGAAAAATTACTGAGGAAGAGAACACAGCCACTTAGAAATGGCAAGCTAATCGAGCTAAGTGGCTGGGCCAAGCGGAAAAAATTGCAAATACCCTAGGCCTACATTGACATAGAACTAAGGACACGATTTACCATTCAAACTATTGTAGCAAACAGCTGTTTTCAAAGACTACCACGCTTTAAATCAACAATTATTTGTGGCAGTGAATAAATGTGGGATGAAGAATTCATCCGAGATTTCTACCTATAACAGGTTAAAACATAACATTGCAAGCAAAATTTACCTGAATGCAAATTGTGTCGCGTCACTCTTGGCATCTTTTAGCCAAAAAAGAGAAGGGAATGGTGAAGTTATTAGTAGAAAGAAAGTGCTCCCTATTCTATGAACATAAATGACAAGATACTTTACTTAGAACAGTATTTTTCTTTTCTTAAAAGAAAATGTCTTAAGGTGCTAATAACTCATTCAACATAGATTGGGTACAATCTAAAGATTAAAGTACATTTTTGACAGTTTCAGCAAATAGAAAACGTTGCAAAAGAAGCGGTTAAAAGCTTTTAAAGTAACGACTAAATATTTTTAATTTACACACCTTTCAGGTGTCAAACTTGGGTATTGATAAATTGCCCCTGCTTAGATGAGGATTAGTCGTCTTTACGAACGAAAGCCAAGATGAAAGTACAAGTATTTCTCGCATTTTTCTCGGCATTACTGGCTGTGTGCAAAGGTAGTAGAAAACCCCCAAAATGTTTATACCTTTTCTCTTTTATAGTAACTGTTGTTAGCTTTCAAAAGTGTTATTGGTGTTAGGCTACACAAGTTTTTTTTTTTTTCCTTCTGATAACGCAGATTATTAATGTTCGTTCACACCTTATGCACAATTCTTTGATATCAAATCGCAAGTGTGGACCAGCTTTCGGGTCCATATCGCTGTATAACTTATTCTTTTATGAAAAAACTTCCATGTAATTTGAGACACGTTTGAAGGCCCTGCGGTATCGCAGCAATTAAACGCGCTGACATTGCTGCTAGTTTTCATATGCAACTCGACCACGAGAAAAATGGCACGGAAGTTGCATTTGTAAATTAAAGGGTCTTTTGGGCGAATGCGACTTGTTGACCAGGAGTCACCAAGCAATAACAGCGAACAAAAGAGTTCTTTGAAAGAAGGCAAGCACAAGCCTTAGTTGAAACTTTAATCAAATCCCGCGGGTAAGTGAATAGTTATAAGTACCCAAGTAAAACAGGACAAAAACAAAAAAATTCTGCAAAGTAGTTCTTGTACGTGGTTAAGGTAATGCATGTCCACCTTGGAGAGGCTTAAGCCTTTATAAGGTATTGTAAAGCGTTAATGTTATATTTTGAAGATTGTGGCAAACGCTACTTTATTTCTCGTGTTGTAACTTGAATTTATCTTTGAAAGGGTGTGGCCGACGCTATTTCATCTCTCGTGTGGTCGGTGGTGAGAATGCCCCCAAACATTCATGGCCCTGGCAAGTTTCTCTGCGAATGTCCATCAACGGAAACCTGCAGCATATCTGTGGAGGTTCCCTTTTTGACAGAGAATGGGTGGTGACGGCTTCGCATTGTGTGGTTAACATGGACGACACAGTCAACAAACCTGATTTGTTCACTGCTGTAGTTGGTGAGTCAGTTGAAATCACAGTTCACTTTAGTATTGCTTATGATAGAGTAGCGGTCATTGAGTAAACAAAGGGCCATTACTGTTGTAAAAGAAAAAGTCCTGAAAAAAAATATAAAAATCTTATCGATTCGATTGACAGCCCAACAATAGCATGTATTGTGATTGGGCTCGCAGTAACTGATTGACGCTGTTACAACATCCCTTCCTGTACATCCTTAAAAAATAATAAATAAATAAATAAATAATAATAATAATAATAATAATAATAATAATAATAATAATAATAATAATAATAATAATAATAATAATAATAATAATTAAAGTAATAAACAGCTGGAAAAAGTCAACGAATCGCTGTGGTTTTAAGTTTGACCAAGAGAGGACGAACCCTCTCTTGGCTTGACCTAAATGCTGAGTAGATTTCACTGTTATTGTATTATTAAACTTATTTGATAGTTTCTGACTGTTACGTCGATGATGTAATTTAGCATGTTTAATTGGACATCATAATTGTCATCCTTTCGTGTTGTTTTCTTTTTTTAAATATCATTCCTACTTTTGTTCTCTTGGGTAACGTGAGGGAGATCTCGTGGACCTGGGATTGAGCTCTCTAGGTTGCTCTTAAAGGAGAATTGTCATGGGGATTTCTATGTGCGTCAAAAATGCATCAGAATTTTATCTCACACAAACATATCAATTGTTTTCCTCTGACGCTTAGCAAACCGTGAGTTTTTTTCCCAAAGCTGCAAAGAAAAAGAAGGCCAATTTTTTTTTTTCAAGTTGCATCCATTTTCATCGTGGCCATCTGTAGCCAAAGACAGTTATTTACAGTTCAAGAAAACTAGTAAATTGACTTTCAACAAAACTGAACCATTATTTTTGTATGTCCTTTGGCCCCAACACGCTTTTCAGCTTTTTAAATATAACTAACAATTACTGACATAGCCCCTTCAACAGTGAACTCTCTCTAAACTATAAAGTGCATAATTTTCGAGTGCTTCATTAGATGTTTTCCATTTCGTGACCAATGATAGTGGTATAGGTATATGAAGGTTTTAATAGTGAGTTTATTTACTTCGTATTTATTTAATTAGCTTCGAACTCTCCACCTTAAAGCCTCTAGCCTATAGCTAAGTACGAGGAAAATACTTTTAGGATCGACGCCCTGGGAAACTCTTGGCGAGGCAAGTTGCTGACCATTTGAAGGACAACAGTATCAATTGTTTTCTATATTTGTTCGGCTGTGGCATTATCTCTGATCCCATTTGAATCTTTGACGGTTGACTCGATCTATCCTTCTTTTTCGGATTTGAACCATCATATAATTCAACAATTATGTCCTTTATTTAGGTGCACATAGGAGACTTGGGACCACCGCCGTACAACAAGAGATTAAAGTGAAGCATGTGCTTGCTCATAAAGGCTTCAGCTACAAGCACGCGAGGAATGACATTGCCCTGTTACAGCTAGAAACCCCGGCAAATCTCAGTGACAAAGTCAATACTGTTTGCCTTCCTGGGCAAGGTTCAAGAATTGCTGTTGGGAAAAAGTGTTATATTACAGGTATTCTCTAGATAGAAAACAGTGTTTCAGATATATTACTGACAAAAGGCAAGTTGCACTTTATAATTTGTTGTAATACACAAAAAACAGAAAAAAAAAAATTGTTACTCGATATCAGCACGCTTAAAATAAGTCAAAACAACTTGAACCGACCAGAAAGAACATACCAAGATTCACTTTTGGATCAATCGATATGTTTCTTTTTTCCTGTGAAAGGACCCTTCATCAAGTTGTTCTGGAAACTGATGACCAAGAAAATATTGATTTCATAGGTAACTACTGAAGGCCTTGTTGTCACAAAATAAAAGCCATTATCGGCCTTCCGCACACAAAAAGGGTTCAAGATGGCAGGGGGTGATATTCCCTTCTCCCTTTTTGTATATCCGAGGGCTAAGTCTCTCTCTGAACTTCAATTTAGGATGGGGGCGAACCGTAGGAGGTGGAAACGCGTCAGACATCTTGCAACAAGGTATGCTACCAGTACAGAGTCACGCCAAATGCTCCGCATTGAGCAACTCCATGTTTACAGTGGACGAAACAAGCATGATCTGTGGTGGAAGTGGAAAACCGAATCAGGCCGGTGGTTGTCAAGGAGACAGCGGAGGACCGTACGTGTGCAAGGAGCAGGGAAAGTGGGTGCTGAGAGGAGTTGTGAGTTGGGGTGACCCTGTGTGTGACACTAAGCACTTCTCGGTGTTTTCACGTGTCAGCTCCTTCAGAAATTGGATCGATAAAAAATTGTCCCTCGGTAAGATTTCATTTGTTGCTGTTGTTGTTGTTGTCTTTTTTTTAAGTTCACTTGAGAAATAACTACATCTATTGTGAAGTGGAGTATTTTTTTATTTAGCAACTTAGGTTAAAGTAGTTTTGCAGGAATTAACTAATAATTCGTGACTGTTATGGTGATCGATTTTGTGATTAAGGATCATTCATGGTCTTGGTTAAATCAGTAGTACATGCAGTTTATAGAGTGGCCTGTTCAATCTATTTTTTTTTTAAACTTCAAACGGTATTTGTTTCCGCGGAGTACGTGTCCTGGAGTTCTGGCTAACCAATTGGCTTGCTCAACTTTGGAAGGCAATCTTGTATTTTAGAGCCATTCAAGGTCTAGGTTAAATTCATACATACAGTTTTTAGAGTCGCCTGTAGAACCAATTGCTTAAAAACTGTAAACGGTATATTTTTTTTCGGTGTACATGTCATTGGATTGGCCAACTGGAGAAGAACCAGTTTTGATTAGCCATCTTTTAGGCGTTTTCGTTTTCGAGATCTTTATCAGAAGTTTTTAATTTGTTTTTAACTTTTGTGTGAAGCTTATTTATGTTTGCTAGTTGAATACCTTTTTTATTTTTTCTCAATGTGCGAACAAACGGGATTCTATAATGCAAACCGGCTGATTGGTTCAGGTAGCGGGCGGAGGTTTTCGATTGTTGCAAGGCCTTGCAATTGGGCCTTGTTTTCGTGCGGAAAAAAAATGTTACTCACCGGTCTATCTTAAGTCAATTCCTCGGGCACAGTTTTTCTGAGCACGGACCTCCCGGCCGGTGAATAACACTTATATATGTATTCTCCAATTTATGCTGATCAGGGAACCTAAACATGCATGCATGGAGTTGTGAGGGTGAGAAGCAAAGGCAGGCAGTGCTTTCTGTACCAATTTAATAGAAAACGAACCTATAGAGACTCCCGTGCATACATCTCCTTGTTGAAGCATATCATGTAAGGCTTTTAGTACCTAATATGCAGTGTAACCAATCCTTTCGTTAACGTTAATCACCCTTTGCTTTTTTTTCGTTCATGAGCATTACGTAACAAACAATAAACAAAACTGGATCGAAGGATAAAACGTTGAAAACTGTGTCCTTTGGAATTCTCAAAATGGGGAGCATCATCAGCTTCACGCCCTGGTACTTCAAAACGGCCATCTTGGATCCGTTATCTTAGATTTCTCGATTCCCCTAAACGCCAGGAAACCTTTCAAACGGACCCCCAAATAATCAAAGCAAATAAAGAAATGCTAAAATAGTACAGAAATGTAAAAGCGACTTTATTTTATTTACAGGGTTACAAATTCAAATTTCCAAAATATGGCTGGCAAAATTTAATGGTGTATCAAATTGTTGTCAGATATATATATATTTTTTTAGAAAAAGTTAAATAGTTAAGTTGTGAATACATTAAAATATCAATGTTTAACTTAAAAGAAAGGCGATGAGTGCTCAAAATCAGCGAGAGCACTTTATACCCCCTCCCCCCTCTATCCCCCCACCCACTTCCTCGCTCGTGGGTTTGAACTGATAAAAGCTTTCATACAACAGCTCTGTAGTTGTTTCCCTAGCTTTTCCATGGGAACACGTTGGATATGGGATGATAGATAGCCAACGAGGTGCGCAACGCCGACTTAGCTATATAATAATTCCGTATCCAACAAGCGGGAATGGAATGATTATTGTATTAAAAACAGCGACGGAAAATCGCTTAATCTTACTCATGTAGTGATATTTCTTTTCCCCCTGATGCATACTCCTGTGGAGCATGGCATAATGGCTTATATGCCATGGCCACTAAGCCAATCAGAATTCTGGAACTGCATTATCCAATGAGTCAGTTTTAATAATTTATTAAGTTTGAACAGGCGAAAAAAAAAAAAAAAAAAAACTGACGCAGGTTATCTAGAGTCAACGTTGTTATGCTGCTGTATTTTGTCAACGTGCAATTTCAGTTTCTGCGCCAAACATTTCACAAAAAGGAATCGATGCTGATGTGCGGAATGTGTCTCCTATCGATTCATAACCTTAAGGCCCGTTTAAACGGTTTCAACATTTTGCCGAACACTTGTTCGTTCAAAAAAAGCTGAACGGATGTTGGGAAAATGTTGGACGAACGGAGTGTTCAAACGGCTTGTACGCCATTCAACATTTTCAAGAACCAAGAAAATGATAAATCGATGTTGAATAAATTCGAATGTTTAAAGCAATTAAAATTTGATTCAACACACTTTCAACACGCTTTCAACACTTTTTACGCTTTCTACAATGTTGGAAAACCTGTTGTTTAAACGCTTCCGACTTTTGTTCAACAACTGTGTTGGACGCATGTTGAAGCAAATGTTGAAACCGTTTGAACTGGTCTTTAACCACCAAGAAGACAGAACGTTTCTACAAATAAAATAATGCTTTTGTTTTTAAATTGCAGTCGAAGAGTAATGGTCCCAGTTGGTCTACGAGATGCCTCAGCAGGCGAAAAGCTTCTTGCGATCGAGGAAACGTATTGATAAATAAAGAAACATTAGATAGATAAATGGATAACCTTGATTTATGCACGGCAGTTATTAAAGCTTTACAACCTACGGTGTCTTTAAATGCAATGTAATCAATAGCAAATGAAATAAATAATTGAAAATCAAAACAGTTTTAGTGATTGTATAAGCCGAAGTATTTTCAAGATTTTCTATATAATTCCTGACTAGCAGGCTTTTGTGAACTGTTTTCTTGGGCAAGAAACTTCACTCCATATTTTGTTCTATATGTGTGGTTAACTATCGTTTAAATAGTCAAAAGTTAACAGTTCTTTTGGCTTGTCACGCAATCTTTCCTCCCCAACGAGACTTGTTGAGGATTAACTTTTAATCATAGATTAACGTTAATCGGCTTTCGAACAACCCCGCCAGAAACAGAACACATTATAATTCTACTGTACAACCGTTACGCACCACAGATAGTGCTCAAGAAGGAAATCGGTAAGTCAGGCAAGATCCGTTGTGTCACACTTTCCGCCATGAGCATGGAAACCAAGTATACACACATAGTGACAGCCATTTTGTTTCAGATTTAGAGGCAATTTTTCATAATCCGGTGGTCGTAATGTGATAAACTGAATTTATTTTAAAACCATATTTGCTGGCTCTATAGGCCCAGGTAAATTGTCTGCCACCGGCTTTTCGAGCGTTGTGAGATTGCACTGTTTATAGGAAATAGGGACTACTCAGAAGTCGTTATGTTATCTTCGCCTTTACTAATATCATCCCGAAAAGGGTGTTAACTGTGAACATATTACCCCTCCCCTGAGATTTGTTCATCCCAGGAACATCGCAATGCATTTATATTGTCAGAGCCGTTTCTTCCATTGCAACTCCTGGTAAAGGTAATTAGTTTTGTTTAGATCAGCTTTACGTCTTTCAAGTTGTTCAGTTTATTATGTTCATTGTTGGTGTTGTTCTACACGAAAATTCTATTCAACAAGAAATTGATTCCGCCACAAATTGCTCCTGTTTGTATAAGTGTTCCTTAGTTTAGGCTCTGTTTTATGGTTTCGGGTAACCGACACAACTCTCCCCAGAGTTTCCCTGGGCGAGCTAACTTTTCACCCGGCTTGAAGATTTCAGCTCGTCTCGGGTGGGCGAGACAACTCGGGGGTGGGGAGGGGGCGATAAATTGCGCGCATATTTATTATTTGAGCTCCAAATTTTGGGTCTAAAATCGCATATCTTATTTACAAGAAGTGAACTTTATCTTAGATATTCTCACAGTGATAAACAGAGGAAATAAACTCAACCATATGTAAAGACCGCTTATCCATGAAGACCAGGGACAACTCTGTTCAAAGTGGCATGAATATTTAATTAATTGTTTACTGATCCTAGTCGTCACGCTTGTTTTCTGTAAACAGTCACTGGGGTAAAAATGAATCGAAAGAATCAACTTTCAATAAAATTGACCACTACTTTAAAAACTAACATATAAAAAGAGGGGAGGAGGGAGAGGGGAGTAATTGAAGTTGCAATGCATGCTGGGTTTTCGTGTCCTAGGTATTGCAAGGGTTTGAAAGTCGAACGTTTATGTTCGTTTCAGTGCACGCCTCTCAGCACCCTGCAAGCAGAGCTTCCTCTTGAGCAAGCAAAAGAAAGGCTCTGTTAGCAGGGTGGCCTCGCAGTATTTCGTTTTCGGTTGTAAACAGACAATTCTCCAGCGACGGTGAGCATAATTTTAGCCTGTATATTTGCCTTGCTGGGTATTATTGTTATTATTTTAAAATATTAATACTGTACCATTTCTCTGTTTTTCTCGTGAATTGAAGTGGCAATGCACACGATTTCTTTCGTTCTTTTGAAACGTAGAAGACTTTTAAAGATATCTTTTAGACTTGCTGGTTGATTTTCATCAATATGCGGATAGTTTTTATTAGGCCTTATCACGGTTTTCGACGCCATTTTGACGAGTAGGCAAACACGTCTGAAATAACAGTGTTTGTATGGGAATCCGATGTCAAATAATTTTTATAAAACATCGCTTCTGAAAAAGTCATGAATTGGAAACTTTGGCACTAGGAAAAAGATTTTAAGAAAAAAAATTGGAGGGATGTAGCTGTGTCAGAAAGCGTCCAGTCGTGTTTCGAACTTTCCATACATTTGTCTGTACAGCGAACCAGCCGTGGACTGCTACTAAAAATAGTTCGCGGGAAAAAAATACAGGGAAATGTATGGAAAGTTCAAAACACGACCGGACGTTTTCTGGCAAAGCTACATCCCTCCATTCTTTTTTTTTTTTTTTTCTTAAAATCCTTTCCCTAGTGTCAAAAGTTTCCAATTCATGAATTTTTCAGAAGCGATGTTTTATTAAAATTATTTGACATCGGATTTCCATACAAACACTGTTATTTTAGGACTGTTTGCCTACTCATCAAAATGGCGTCGAAAACCGTGATAAGGCCTATTAAGCAATTTTTGGTTTTTAAGATTGTTTTATGGCTACATTGTAACTTTTGATACAGTGCATGTAACAATATTTTTTTTAGATAAGAAAATATGTATTAAACTATTCCAGTATTTTGAGTTACCACACATTTTTCAGAGATACTTAAACGACAAGAAGCTTTAAAAAAACATACTGATCATACATGCATATGGCACTCTTTTTTGTCCAAATTGAAGATTACCTGTCTCTGAAATATGTGATATTACCAAGAGAGGATGAAGGTAAGAGAGGTAATCCCCCATATAGGCCCTATTCCCATCGTAATCCCTCTGAAGTTATTTTTAGATCTCCCGCGAGATCCAGCGCCCCAAGTAGCCAATCATATATCCTGAATTTTACCCACGTTGACAGCTAGGCCGATTCTCACGCAATGCTACGCGTCTTTCGCGAATTGATCTGAAAACAAAATGGCGAAACATGCATACGGAAAGCGTTGCCTGCATATGTTTTGTGGACGAATGCTAGTTTAAAATGGTTGTATTTCGACAACGCAGATTGGAAAAGAATCGCTCCGGCATGATTTCTTTTAGAGCCCAGCTGTGCGGAAATTATGCAAGAATATTACAATGCAATTAGCTGGCGAAAATTGAAAGCCGTGATTGAACAGACAAATACATACATCTCAACCCAGGCACGAATTTTGATATTTTTATCGCAGCGAGTGCAAAATCCCTACAGTCATTGAAATCTACGTTTTATTTACTTTCTAATCACGTATGTAGTTAAGAGATTCGTTGGAAGAAACGCGATAACAAATCTTTTTTTCATGCAAGAGTATTACATTTAGCTGTCGAAACATTGAAAGCGGCGATTGAACAGACGAGTATAAACATCACAACCTCCAGCAAGAATTTTGATATTTTTATCTCAGTGAGTTCAAAATCCCTTTAGTCATTGAAATCTACATTCCATTAGCTTTCTAATTACGTATGTAGTTAAGAGATTCGTTGGAAGAAACGCGAGAAACAAATCTTTTTTCATGCAAGAGTGTTACATTTTAATAGCTGTCGAAACATTGAAAGCCGCGATTGAACAGACGAGTATAAACATCACAACCTCCGGCAAGAATTTTAATATTTTTTATCGCAGTGAGTACAAAATTCCTTCATTCATTGAATTCTACGTTCTATTTACTTTTAAATCACGTATGTAGTTAAGAGATTTCTTGGAAGAAACGCGAGAAATAAATCTTTTTTAATGCGAGAGTGTTACATTTAGCTGTCAAAACCGCGATTGAACAAACGAGTATAAACATCACAACCTCGGCACGAATTTTGATATTTTTATCCCACTGAGTTCAAATCCCTTTGGTCATTGAAATCTACATTCCACTGGCTTTCTAATCACCCATGTAGCCAAGAGATTCTTTAAAAGAAAGGCGAGAAACAAATCTAAGCTTTTTCATGCAAGAGTGTTACATTATATTTGAATTGAAGCCGCGATTGAACAGACGAGTATAAAGATCACAACCGCGGCACAAAAATTTTGATATTTTTGTCACAGTGAGTTTAAAATCTCTTCGGACATTAAAATCTACATTCTATTAGCTTTCAAATCACGTGTATTTCTTAGAGATTCGTTGGAAGTTACGCGAGAAACTTTTTTTTATGGAAGTGTATGATTG
This sequence comes from Pavona decussata, assembly GCF_977016875.1. Lineage (NCBI taxonomy): Eukaryota > Metazoa > Cnidaria > Anthozoa > Scleractinia > Agariciidae > Pavona > Pavona decussata. Next base: position 75,074 of record NW_028145853.1, on the reverse strand, counting down.
TGATTAGCCGTTGTACAATTGAAAACGGTGAAGGCACGTAACGCGCGAGGTAACATTATCCGCGAGAAAATCGATGCCTTCTAAAAATAACTTCAGAGGGATTACGATGGGGATAGGGCCCATATGGGGGATTACCTCTCTTACCTTCATCCTCTCTTGATATTACCCATAATTTTCATTTTTAATCCCATTGCTGTGTAGAAGTATGCTTTTAGTTCATGTTCATGTGTGGGTTCGGGGGAGGGGGGTGGGGGAACTGTGACACAATCAGTCAGCCATCCCCAGCTTTTCAAATATTGGGTAATCGACAAGGGACTGTGTAATATATTCACCCAAAATATAACGCCAGATGATATCCCTGGATACATCTGTAAAACAAGTTATGTGAAATGTAGAGCTTTGGGAGCTATGAACTTTGAAGGAATCGTCAAGGCAACTCCTGTGATGGCAGACCTTCAACACATTAGCACGCAGAAATATGACACACACACATTCACACCCTTTGTGTTTGATGATTAGTTTTTGTTAAAAAATGTTCATAGTGTGATGAATTGATTTTCTAACCCATATTTGCTGACTCTATTTGTCCGAGGTAATAACCCACCTTGATTCATGTAAATGGTAGTATCAACTAGTAGCCAGCATATGTTTTTGGGCGCCATGGCCTTGCAAGTTACCGGTAGACACACTGGGGCTGACAGTAGGGACAAATTTTACTCTCTTTTCTTCTTGGGTGATGTACATGTAAGTACTTATATTTTCATTTATGTGAGTCAAAAATTGAAGGGTTACCTGGAAAAAAAAGTCTCAAGTGACTTTTCATGAATTGCTAGATTCTCCTTCCAAATTGCCTTTTATTAATTTTGCTTGTGAAACAAAAGGAGAATTTGGCCTTACAAAAAAAGGCACTTAATTAGGGCCTTATCCTACACACCCTGTCAATTGTTACCTTATTTATGTTTAGAGATTGTTTGTCAATTTGTTGTACTACAATGACTTAATAATTAGGTAAAGGTAATTATGTAACTCTATGTCTGCAGTCATTTTCCTTTATTGTTATGCATGTATTTACTATTTAAGTTTGCATAGCACTGAACTGTCAGTGTACTGTCTTTGTTGCATTATTCAGAGTCCCTTTCAAATTGTACAATTTGAATCACAACATCTTATGGAAGTTTAATGAAGGAAATGAAATAAAAAAAATAAATAAATAAATAAAATGACAAAAACAAGTTAAATCCTCACAATTTGAATTTGACCCTTATATGACATGCAGAGAGGACAGTGCACTCATGTAGGAACATGCCTTAGAATGTACAGATTGCATAACACGAATTACAGAATGGCATGCTGAAAACATACAAAGCAAGTGTTGTAGTCTGAGCCCTCCCCAGAGATTTGTTAATGTACCAACATTGCATTTCATTGTAGGTTTTCTTGTCCCAGATCCCAGCCTGTTTCCCATAGTAAAGGTTAATAGTGCTAGAGAGGTGAAGAAAGTACTCAGTGGCCAGGCCTATTTGTCATCTATGTGCTAATACAAGGTTTTGAAAAATGAGCTTCCACATTCCTTGCTGTCTGTAGGAAGGGCTCTCAGATGTAGGCAGACTTCTCTGCAGCCACAGTGAGCAGAATTTTAACCTGCAATGTTGCTTTGCTAGGTTTTACAATTAAATACACAGTTCTTTGTTTTTGTGTCTTGAAAATTATCAAATGGCCGGGCAATTTTCAAGAATAAATTAATGTCTTCTTTCAAAACAAAGTACTTAATAATATTCATAGACATTATTTTAGACTTGCTGGATATGGACATCATCATTATTTTGAATTGTCCACTCATTGGCTAGTAATAATTGTGAATGCTGATTGTATTTTCAAAGGCGAGCAAAACATTGTGCCGGCTGACTTGTTTGTGTGACATTTGATATTCCTCCTATGTTGCACCAAAAGGGAAAATTCGACACAGTTTCTGGAGTCTTTTGTTTGCCAGCTGGGATGTTATTTTTCCCAGCATGAAACCTCGCTGCTGTGTAACAAATTGTACTGAGCCAAATAGGGCAAGGTGGTCTACATGTTGTTTAGGTAAGGTGATGTTTCACTGAGTTTTAATGTTTAGATTAAATGTCGTGTGTCATACTCTGGAATTTTACTGAGTGTTTGGTCTCCCTCACTCTCTCTTTACAGGGTGGTTATGTTGAAAGGAATGGACTGACAACAGCTGTTAAAATATTGATCATGTTATGAAAGATGGCATGAGAAAAGAATTGCATGGCTGTAAAAGAAGTAAGATATTTTGTGACTTGTTTATGTTAAGACCTTTCCAAATGCCCATCAAACTTATTCTTAAACTATTCTTTCCAATCAAAGTCAGTTTAGACAGGATAACCTTGACCTCAAGAAGAGTTGTTGATCAGCCTAACACCGCATTTTTTAGGCCTTTACAGTTTTGCTGTAGTCACATGCACTATATACAAGTTGTATATACTTACCCATCATGTAGAACACAGCAGGGTTTCTTACAAGTCAAGGAAGACTGAGTCTGGATGGACTGTATTGCATGAGAACAATATCATGCTAGCTTTTCCTCACTAATGGCTGCTCACATCCAAACTGCATTCCTTTTTCACTCATTATTTGTTGTTGTGTTGTTGTGTTTGAGTACACCAATGATATCTTAGCAAATCTGCAAATTAAGATGAAGATTTTCAATTAAAAAACAAAACAAAAGAAAACAAACAAAACAAAACAAAACAAAACAAAACAAACAAAAAACAAAACAAGAAAAGAAAAGAAGAAAAAAAGAAAAAAAGTGTGTGGCTTCAGTTGATGTGCCTGGTATTAGCTGATAGTTTCCACTTCAAGTGATCATACCGTTAAAGAAAGAAAGTGATTGATTGTTGCTCACTACTCTCTATTACGTACCCCATTGATTCCTTGGTCAAAGCTTGCTGCACTTCACCACATTCTCAGAAGAAAACGTGAAATCCCATACCTCCCCTTTTAGGTGTGTTTGCCCGGCCTTAGTGCTGTGGATGTAAACCAATCAGAATCTGTCTTGTGTGCATATATTTGTGAGTTTTTAGGGGCAGCTGAAGGCTTCTTTTTATTCTACTGCTTGAGATTGTGCAAATGTAGAAAGTGGTTCCCAGTGGAGACTGGTCCTAGTTCAGTGACAAGTTCCAAGAGATGAAGTGAAGAAACTGTTGTAGTATCTTTCCACCATCTCTTATGATTTGTTGTAGGCACTGTGCTCAAAGGTTAATTGAATTATTTTGAAAACATTAAGGTATCAGCCACCCTTCAGGACAGTCCGCGCGCGGCTCGCTGCCATATTTGAGGTTTCAACGTTATCAAATAGATATGCTTGAGAGCTTTCTTTACAAAAAAAAAAAAAAAAAAAAAAAAATCAGAAAAAAATATTATTTCTGTCGAAAGATATCGAGGGTAAAAGATTTTTTCTCGTTAATTATATTAAGTGATCGTTGACAAAATTTATCATACCCGTGTCACATATCAATTAACTTGTCTGTGAACTAGTAACGTGATACGGAGTGCGTGCTTCAACACAACAGTCGTGCGAATTGTCTTCGTGTTGTTTATAGCCCGTCAGTAGTATTCTCCGTGGATATTTAGCGTTTGCTTCGGTGAAAATGCCGCCAAAAAAAAAAAAAAAAAAAAGAAAAGGTCGTGTCCGTTTTCGTCATCGAAACCGGGAGCGAAAAAGAAATCGAAGAGCGAGTTTGACAAACAATGGGCCGCAAAATTTGCGGAGAGCGACAAAGGCTCAGTTTATCTGCAAGAGAAATGGCTCGAGGAGCTGGATATTCAGAAAAGCGAAAATGCTACAGTTGCTGCGAGTGCAAACCGCTCCAAAATCCAGCTAGAAGAGCCAGAAGAAGAAAGCCAATTAAGCTCAACGACCCCATCTGCTGATGGAACGTGGAAAACAATAAGCGGTCGAGCTATCGCATCGAGCGAAAAGCTGCTTGAGAAACTAGACGAGTCTGTATCTTGTCGATTTTGCCAGGGAAGAGTCCAGGTCATGGACGATGCAGCAACTAAGCATGGACTTGGTTCTACCTAGAGAATCCAGTGCGAGAATAAAAGCTGTCCGTCGCACAAGACAAATTCTGTTTTTAATTCTTCCGAGAAGAGCAGAGCGTTTGAAATAGACCGGGCCTCAGTTCTTGGCCTTCGAGCAATCGGCGGCTTCGCTTTCGTTCGTGTTGATTTCGCACTGGTTTTCGGCATCTTTACCAACCTAGCAAACATTTCAAGAAATAAACACAATATATCTTTATTGCTACATGAAAACCGTATTGTTGTTAACTATGCATGTACGTTCACTTACCTCAACAAATTTTGTCTTTTGTTCACACGCGATGTAATTAAACTGACTGGAAGCAAAATAATTTATATTTCCTGCTGCCTTTCGCGAAAGTTTGTTCCTGTTACATGTTACTTGTCAAAGTCCTATTGTTAGAGAAAATTGATCCCTCTCTGATATCAATCAGAATAAACATTTAGGTGTTATAACCTCATTCCAGGTAGGATGCCGCCAAAAATGTGTTTTCCATTTTATCTCCGAACCCAAATTTTGCCGATCGGTTTTCAACTCTAAGTCGGCAGCCTTTCAATCAATTTCGCTAAAATTTGGCCAGAGTGATGCCATATATCTCTTCTACAAAACCATGTCTGCGAATTATAATACTCCTTTTGATTTTAAAGCGTTAAGCTGGAGCTTTTTTCCACAGGGAGTGTTGACTAATTGCCTTCCCCAACTTCATTTGCTAATAAAAGAGAAACAAACGCACTTGTCAAAAATCTGAGACACCGTTTTTTAGTGGAACGTGTTGAGAAGCGAATGCGGTGTTAATTGTTTTCTTCCGTTTATTTCCGGCGGGAGTGGAACATGGTTTATAGAGACGTGAACTTTTACACAGAGCGTTCCAATCTCGATACACTTTTAAGTAAATAGTTTTTGTTAGTTCAAATCTATAATCTGGAATTAATAAGCTTTTAAAAAAATATATGGTTTATAGGGGTTTTTATAAAAACAATTAACGCTACAGCGATCCGCGCGGACGGTCCTGAGGGGTGGCTGATCTGTTCTCTTGAATTTTTTCTTGAGCTGCAAGAAACAATCCAATAAAGAAAAAGAAACTTGAGCTCTTTCCGGTGGAATAACTCAGTGACCTAAAGAAGCTTGCTATTAAAGAATTCTGTGCTTATCGGCTGATTAGTCTTTCTGTGAGCTTGCACTTGCAGGGAAATAAACCTGTTTGTCCAAAAAAATTGTCCCTATTAATGCCTTGTTGCAGGTTACACACATCTGCCATTTGTGAATGTTAGTGGTGTATATTAATGTTCTTCTTTTTATGTATGTTTTTCTTTATCAAGGCAGCAGATTCCGGAATGTTTCCTTGCCAGTGATTACTGCTAGTACTGCTGTTACCTTGCACTTTGAAAAGTAACGAGCCACCTGTCAAAACGTGTGCCCAGTGCAGACCCAGCATGGTGATCCAGAAATAAAGAAAGAACAATATTGGAGGGGTAGTCGAAGCTAACACCTTCCGATTACCATTTCGGATGCTCTACCACTGAGCTACAGGAAACTCGTGGGAGCTTAGACCAATAAACTAAGTTCATGGGACAAACATAGCAGTTTCTTTCCAAGTGCAGAGGGTAACGGACGCGCGGGGAAAAAAAAGGGGCGAGTGTTCTTATCAATATTGCTGGATCGACAAAAAGAGCAAATGGATTTGTAAATAACATGGGAACGAAGTCGCTTTGGCACGGGTCTTGCTAAGTAGATTAATGTTGACAGCACTGTGCCTAACTAACTTATTTTTTGGGGATATTAGAAAATTTTCATTTTGCAAAATTGTGTATGCGCCTCACTTTATGAAACATACTACGTTAAAATATTATCATATTACTGATTAAACTCCGTTTGTTCCTGTACTGTACTGTTGTATGTTGAAAACGTATTATGTTCTTAATCCAAAAAAAGCAGTTGACAAAAGTGCTAGGCTTTAATTCCCTAAATCACCATCATTGATGCTAGATTGAAACTTTAATTTATTGTATGTTCATGGAACTACTTCATGCTTTGCCCAATAATTACATTTTGACTAATTGTTACAGAAGTAGAAGTGTTTAATTATACGTATAATTACGAAACTTCTGCAGAGCCGAAAGGCCATTAACATTATTTTCCCGAGAACCGTGAAAACGTAATGTTAATTCTTCATCTGGGAATCCCAGTGAATATAAATTCTTCCAGGAACAATCTACATGTACTTCTCCCCCACCCCCTAATAACATCTGTTTTGCACGCCGGAAATTTCCGATCAGTCCTGAAATCCTCGTCGTGGTCTCGGCAAAATGCCCAACGCGTCACTGAAAACAATAGAGGTATTGTTTTAATCTTAATTGGCGAATTTAGGCCGGTACAATAGACCATTTCTTGATACGTGTTGTTGTTGTTCCTTCCTTTTTTTTAGATTCGTAAAATTATGACACTATAAAACTTTCTCTTGCCCCGCCCCCCCCCCCCCCACCCTCCCTCTTTATCTATTTATTTTTTTTTTATTTTTAATTCCACTTTAAGGAATTTACAAACCAAAAATTTACGTTTTCGTGGTTCTCGAAAGAAAACAAAACGAAAACAGCTAAAAAAAAAAATGCATATGGACCGAATATTTACACAAATGTATTACCAATGTTAAAACAATTGATTTTCGTTTTAGTATACATTTCAGTTGAAACAGTTTGTGGTGCCTGTTTTTTCCCCCGACGTTTTTCATCAGAACTGAAATTTCAACTCGCTCCAAATGTTAGGGTACCTTTTTAAACAACTTTGAAGAACTATCTAAGCGTTTTTGGTTATAAATCGTTTCTTCTATTGATAGGTTAGATGATAAGTAACGTAGAGCATTTTTTAATCAAACGGAAAATAAACATCAAACTACCTGGAAAACAAAATAATTGAAAGCAACGCCCGTGAAAATATATTATAGGCTTATTCGCTGAAACTCAACGGCCACGGTGACTAAATCGTTCGGAGCTATTTTCTTTCTCCAAAGACTTGAGATGCTTCCATTATCCTCGTAAAGTTAAGAGCATCCAGCAAGTTGTTTGTTCGCCTATCTGTCAGCTGTTTACTAGCATCAAATTGGCACTCTGTAAATTTATTTGGATGCACAACGCTTTCTTTGTTTGTGCTGATAATGACTTTACTCTAGGTTTCTTAGACACCGTCAGAAATGGCCGAAGAGAGGACTCTTGTAGATACAGCTGATCACTGTTTACATTTTGAAGACTACGAGAAGGAGGCTGAACTGAAGAGAGAGCAAATGTGAGATCTTTGATACAATGGAAGAACTTTAAAATACCAGCAGCTCAACTTTATCCCAGCAAGTTATATGATACAGTACCCGCCAATGTCGTATTGGAACTTGATAAACAGACACTTCAAGGTCAGATGTTGATATTTTTAGATAAGTCATTTAAGCATTTGTACTACTTCAACATAAAATAACCCGTAATGTTGTAGGAAAAGATCAAGGAGCCATTAGAAAGCGAAATAAAACAGGTGTAATAATAATAATAATAATAATAATAATAATAATAATAATAATAATAATAATAATAATAGTGGAGATATTTGCGATGTGCTATAAGTGCAAGAAGGCCTTTTTGATAGATTAAGAAGTAAATAAAACGCTTTAAGAACAAGGAACTTCAAAGTAAGCTCATATTTAACATACATGCGATTTGTGTTTGATCTATCTTAATGGGTGCAAGAAAGTCTCATATACATCTTTGCTGGCTCAAAATGTAGCATTTCTCTAGTTTTGTGTGAAAAAAGGTTATGTAACAAAGATTAAGGAAACAGAAAGACGGGGAAGAAGTATTGGGAAATCACGAAATGAATCACTTGAAATTAGCATACAAAGGAGTCATTTCGACACAGCTTAAAATTATCAACAAGTGGTTCAACTTTTAATGAGCTTGGAAGCGAAACTTTCGACAGTTTTTATTCTGGAGTTGATGGCCTTAAGTAATGTAGACTAAAAGCTTTGAAAGTAGTGGTTTATGCCTTTCATTTATACACCTTGCAGGGGTTACTCGCGTGTTTTTTTTTCCCGATGTTTTTATCAGAACTGAAATTTCAACTCGCTCCAAATGTTAGGGTACCTTTTCAAACAAGTTTGAAGAACTATCTAAGCGATTTAGGTTATAAATCGTTTCTTCTATTAATAGGTGAGATGATGAGGTAGAGCATTTTTTAATCAAATGGAAAATAAACATCGAACTACCTGAAAAACAAAATAATTGAAAGCAACACCCGTGAAAATATGTTATAAGCTTATTCGCTAAAACTCTACGGCCATGAAAACTAAATCGTTCGGAGCGATTATATGTTAGTGTTAGTGAGTTATATGATACAGTACCTGCCAATGTCGTATTGGAACTTGATAAACAGACACTTCAAGTTCAGATGTTGATATTTTTAGATAAGCCATTTGTGCATTTGTACTACGTCAGCAGAAAATAACCCGTAATGTTGTAGGAAAAGATCAAGGAGCCATTAGACAGCGAAATAAAACAGGTGTAATAATAATGATGATAGTGGAGATATTTTCAATATGCCATAACTGCAAGTATGCCTTTTTGGCTAAACAAGTAAATAAAAACGCATTAAGAATAAGGAACATTAAGGTTAGCTCATATTTTATGGGTGCAAGAAAATCACATACACATCATTGCTGGCTCAAAATTTAACATTTCTCTAGTTTTGTGTGAAAAAGGGTTAATATGTAACAAGAATTCAGGAAATAGAAAGACAGGAAGGAAGTATTAGAGAATCACTAAATGCGTCACTTGAAATTATCATACAAAGGAGTCATTTCGACACAGCTTAAAAGTATCAACAAGTTATTCTACTTTTAATGGGCTTGGAAGCGAAACTTTCGACAGTTTTATTCTGGTGTTAATAGCCTGAATGGATATTGAAATATTTGAAAGTAGTGGTTAAATGCTTTTAATTTAAACACCTTACAGGTGTTATTCCCCGTTTTTTTTTTTTTTTTGTTTTTTTTTTTGTTTTTTGTTTCTCCATAAAATGACCCCTCGGATAACTGGAGGATAAGTCATCGAGGAGCCTTGGTCTGCGAAGATGAAAACACTGGTAAAAATTGCATTTCTCTCGACATTGATGACTCTATCTGAAGGTAAGACAAGCGAAAATCATTATGGCCTTTTTAAATTACAAAACGGAATTTTGATGAGAATTTTGAATAATTTGTACAAAAGAGTTATATTTTTACCAGCAGCTCAACTTTTTCCAAACAAATTGTATAATACATACCCGCTAATGTCATATTCCCACTGCATCAACAGACACTTCAAGTTCAGATGTTGATGTTTTAGGTAAGTCATTTGTGCATTTGTACTACTTCAACAGAAAAACCCATAATGTTGTAGGAAAAGATCAAGGAGCCATAAGACAGCGAAAGAAAACAGGTGTAATAATAATAATAATAATAATAATAATAATAATAGTGGAGATATTTGCGATATGCTATAAGTGCAAGATGGCCTTTTTGATTTAAGTAGTAAATAAGAACGCTTTAAGAACAAGGAACTTAAAGGTAAGTTCATATTTAACATGCATTACAATTTGTTTGATCTTTCTTAATGGGTGCAAGAAAATCTCATATACATGTTTGCTGGCTCAAAATTTAGCATTTCTCTAGTTTTGTGTAAAAAAAAGGTTATGAAACAAAGCTTCAGGGAACAGAAAGACGGGAAGGAAGTATTGGGGAATCACAAAATGCATCACTTGAAATTAGCATACAAAGGCTTAAAAGTATCAACAACTTATTCAACTTTTAATGGGCTTAGAAGCGACAAACTTTCAAGAGTCTTATTCTGGTGTTAATGGCCTTAAAGGGGGTTAAAGGCTTTGAAAGTAGTGGTTCAATGTTTTTAATTTATACACCTTGCAGGTGTCACCCGCAGTTGCTCATAAAATGACCGCTCGAATAACTGGAGGATAAGTCAACGTCGAGCCTTTGTCTGCGAGGATGAGAATACTGGTAACTATCGCATTTCTCTCGGCATTGCTGACTCTATCTGATGGTAAGACAAAGCGAAAGTTATCTTGGCCTCTTTGAATTACAAAAATAAATTTGATCTTAGTCTCGCAAGTCCTTCTATGGTAGCATTTTTGAAGAATTTGTGGTAAATATTTTTATTTTGGCGAAGGAGAAATGTTGTGAAAATGCTTAATTCCTGGCCGTTCTGTCGCAACTTATTTGAGTATTTTTTTTTTCCTTTAACGCCTTCGTTTAATTGAGTTATATAAGGAAATGAAAATTCAGGTTTTTAAGTAAGTTTGGGACGAAAAGGAAAATTTAGAAACTCCACTATGAAAATAGGTGTTGCGGCAACGATGTGCTTGTGCGTTTCTAAAACCACAATAAATGTATAACGTGACAACACCTCTCATGGTAGATGGCTTTCGTTCTGGAAAATTATATCAGGACAAAATCGCACGCATGTTGTAACGTGAATTTATCCTTGAAAGGGTGTGGCCAACGCCATTTCATTTCACGTGTGGTCGGTGGTGAGAATGCCCCCAAACATTCATGGCCCTGGCAAGTTTCTCTGCGAATGTCCTTCAACGGAAACCTGCAGCACATCTGTGGAGGTTCCCTTATTGGCGGCGAATGGGTGGTGACGGCATCGCATTGTGTGGTTAACAGAGACGACACAGTCAACGAACCTGATTTGTTCACTGTTGTAGTTGGTGAGTCAGTTGAAATCACAATTCAGTTTAATATTGCCTCTGACAGAGCAGCAGTAATTACGTAAACAAAGGACAATACGATTTGATCAGTGATCGAACGATTGTGATTTATTATGTTCTGTGCCCGGGGGAACTGGATAATGCTGTTGCGTCATCCCTACCAGTTCATCTCTTATTATTATCATCATCATCATTATTATTATTATTATTATTATTATTATTATTATTATTATTATTATTATTATTATTATTATTATTATTGCTCATTGCTCAATGTCCGATAAGTAAATAAAATATGGTAAAATAAAAGTAAAAAATGTGACATTTTTTTTCTTTTTTCTTTATATTTATCTTAATCTCCGATCTTATACTGTTGATCATTGACGGTTTGTCAAAGTCAAATAAATTTTTCCTCCGTCTTTGGATTAAAACGGTGGCTGAGTTAAGATTTCACCTCTTTTGTTCAGGTGCACACGAGAGGCTTGGGACCACTGACGTAGAGCAGTCAATTAAAGTTAAACGGCTGTTTGTTCATGAAGGATTCAGCTACAGTACTCTAAGGAATGACATTGCCTTGTTACAGCTAGCTACTCCGGCAAGGCTTAGTGACAAAGTCAATACTGTTTGTCTTCCTGGACAAGGATTACGAGTTCCTGTCGGGTACAAATGCTACATTACAGGTATCCTGTACATTAGTAAATAGAAAATCACATCTTCATGGCGAAGATTTGATAGGAGAAGTAGGAACGATAATCGTTATCCTAAATCTATTCAGCTTAGAAGACCGTTTGTGCGTGGCTTATGGGTGATTAGTGCGGGTTGGGGAGGTGGTTGGGGTGGGCAATAGAGTATACATATAGTAGACCCATAATAGCCGCGCTATTTTATGTTTATAATATATAATTTTATCAGTACTATAGCAAGCACCACCCAATTATGTGGTTCTCCTGTTTCTTTTTTTTTTTTCCTGTATCTAGAGTGTTTTCACATGACGTCACGGCGGCCATGTTGATGTCCCAAAACAAAGAAATGGGGGCCATGTTGGTGTCCCAAACTAAACCTCTGAGAATAGGCCATTTTACAGTTGTGTACTAAGTGACCTGGCTGGGGGTGACCTTGTTTTGATACAGACCTCACTGCTTTTCATATGTAGATCATCTCGTTCTTATGCTAACTAGTTTGCATTTGCATATGAAAGCAGTGAGGTTTGTATCAAAACAAGGTCACCCCCAGCCTCGCTTCCAACGCAAGGCCAGGTCACAAAGCACACAACTGTAAAATGGCCTATTGAACTCTATTTTTATGCAAATACTTTCGTTTGTCTCAGTAAACCAACATGGCCGGTAGTCACGTGAATGAAAACACTCTATTTTGCAACGTTGATTGCGATCTTTAAAGGGAAAGTATGGAGAAAGCGAGAAAATGGCTGAGCAGAAATACCCGTGTGTGGAAATCTTGAGTCTCTCAGCGCGAATATCAAGACAAAAAATCAAACAAAGAAAGAAACCGAACTGAAAAGCGTACAAAAATCCTAGTTCAATGGTTATACCATATAAAATCTCAACATTTGCAACGCTTGATAAAACAAACAATCGAAACAAAATGTTGACGTTATTCTAAAGAGATATATGTTTTTTGGTGGTTATAATAAGAATTTCCATTTGAACTGTTGGCTACTTCTTGGTATGAATCACTCCAATAGCTTTGTCTTAGAAACAGTTTACAAGTTTCTGAGTCCTCCAGTTGATCTACTTTTGAAATTGTATTCAGGTTGGGGGCGAACCGTAACAGGTGGAGCGGGGTCGAACCTTTTGCAGCAAGCGATTCTTCCTGTGCAGAGTCACCAACGATGCTCTGAAGTAAATAGCATACTGGTCCCGGTAGACGAAACTTCGATGATCTGTGCTGGAAGTGGTAAGGCAAACCAGCCTGGTGGTTGCCAAGGTGACAGTGGAGGGCCGTTTGTGTGTAATGAGGGTGGGAAGTGGGTTCTGCGTGGAGTTGTTAGTTGGGGACATTACAGGTGCTCTACTGAACACTTTACAGTGTTTGCACGTCTCAGCTCTTTCATAAATTGGATCGATGTCAAGATGTCAGACGGTAATCTTTTTCACTCATTTTTTATTGCACTAAGGGCATTATTTGAGATTTTGCTAAAGATGCCGTTAGTAAAAATAAAAATGTTGTTAGTGAGCAATACGTAAGCCATTTTGTTTTAGCCAGCGTAACCTTATTAAAATGGCTATTATTATTATTATTATTATTATTATTATTACTATTACTATTATTATTAGTATTGTGTGGAATATTTTGATAAAGAATTATTATTATTTTTTTTTTAATTATTATTATTATTATTATTATTATTAATCAACATAGCATTTATAAAATAAGAATTATTTTAAAAGGACTCTGAAACGCTGACAAGCGTCAACAAATTGCTAAAACTATCATTTCTATATGTTTGCATTGCTCGAAATCGTACGCATTTACAAGGCCCTAAAGCTTTTTGCTGACTTGCAAGGACCCATCTGTAATAAAGATCCCCAAAATAAAAGAATAAATCTTATAGTTTATTGGATATAATCGTGTAAAGTTTGATTATCATTTTTACATAAATTATGACATAAATGTGGAAAGCCCTAAATTTCTCGAATTGGGTCTTTGCGATTTTGTTGAAACTCTGTTCAGCGCAAGGCACTAATGGGCACTATGTATAGCCGAGAGATTTTTTACGAAAGAAAGCCGGCAACAACAGAATTTCGACTCAGACCTCAAAGGAGCGTGGCACTATAACCACGTGACATTTACTCCGATTGCCATTTTTTTTTTTTGTTGTTTTTTTGCTATATTGTAGATTGATCTATATGTTATCCATTCTATGTGTTACACTTACGATAAAAGTAAAGGTGGGGATACCAGAGAGCTTCGAAGTAGGGTGGTACCGCCAAAAAATAACTGGGTCGAGTCACCTTAAAGCATCATATTTTCAAACAATATAATGTACACATTAGGAAAAACAACTAGACCTTGTTTGCAGCATGATCACAGAATTTTATGTCTTCACCAACTTTTACTTAACATGCGATACTGTCCCAGCCCAGAATTTTTCAAACGAGACGTCGTTACTTTTTGTCCTTTTCCTTTTTTTAATTGATAAAATGTTTTTGCTGAAAATGTTTTCTCTACTGCTTATGGGTATTACCGTAGCAAAGGGGGTCGTGCGTTTCCCAATGATTTTAAAGCTGAAACTGCGGTGTGAGAACAGGTAGTAATGTAGATGTCTTTAGATGAAACCGATAATTTTGTCAATTCAAGGATACCGTTTTTCACATACAGACACAGGATTCCAGTAACACAGCTAACTTTGTTAACACACACGTAACTGGCAATTTCTACAAGCGTTCTTTTTTATTATTTTCTATTTATTTTCTATTTATTTTTTTTATTTATTTACTGATTTTTTTGGCTGTTTTCGCTCCCTACGCGTGTCTTGTGTACGTAATAAGTATGTTCTCTGCACGATGTGTCTTTCCAAAACCATGGAGATAATGGTATATTGGATCACTTGAACATTGGTTCGGAAGTAATCTTTATTAAAGCCATCACGGGTTGATTTTAATTTCAAGAGGGATGTCTGAAAGCCCTTGGCATGGAATCCGGTGCTATCCCAAACGCTTAAGTCAGTGCTTCCTCCATGTATGATGTGAATCATGCCCCCGGCCTAGGGAGGCTGAACTTTCAAGAAACTGCTGTCAAATCAGGGGCTTGGGCAGCTGCACAAAATAATAACAATCCGTGGTTGCAGGTTGATCTGGGTGCCCCGGACACCATAGTAACACGTATAGCCACTCAAGGAAGAAACTATAATGGGAATTGGCACTCGGGAGCTCACAGCCAGTGGGTAACCAATTACCAGCTGCAGTACAGTAAAGATGGCTCAAACTTCAAGCATTACAAGGAGAAAGGACAGGCAAACGCTAAGGTTAATATATTTTATTTTACAAACTTTGGACAGTTGCCCATGAATGTAACTTGATCATCAACAAAACAACAATGAAGGGAGTTGAGAACCAGAGTTTCCCGACTCAAAGTTTTCAAACCAAATATACCTGCAAGAGTCTCACTTGTAAAATCATTTAATACAAGAATAAATTAAAAGTCTAACCTCTTAATAGTCAGTAATTATTACGTCTTCTGAAACTTGAAAATAAGGTGCAATTGCCGTGTGCATTCAGAGAGAAATGCTTAATTATTCCATTCTTATTTTCCATAGAAATAGAAACTTTCCACTAAGGTCTTACCAAGAAAACAAAAACCTTATGAAAAGTGAGTAAACATTTGCCAGGAAATTGGGATGTGAGCGCATTCAACGGAAGTAAACCTTTATTACGATTGGCAGATATAGCTGTGTTCTCAAACTTTCTTTTCGCTTGGAATGGTCACTTTCAAGTGTTACTACTGAAATATAATTTGGCCAATTGAAGTCGAGATTGGCCAGTGGCTAGAAGAAAAAAATGTAATCAACACAAGCGTGTTGGGAAATTCCATAATTCTAAAAGTTAGTTCCTTGAAAGCCATTTCCACGAGTTTCATTTTCTCTCTCTCTTTTTTTTTTTCTCTCGCAGCATTAAGACTGTTCCGTAACTTTTTAATGCAATAAAATTAAACCCAAACATCTTCTTTAACCTTTAGGATCCTAGCCTCGAGGAAAAAACATCAAAATAGGAAAATGGTGTTAGTTGTTTGTATCTTTAGCATGACGTTCTAGACCTTCAATTTCGACTGTGCGCGAAAACTCGATAATCATTTTGTTAAAAGGAACAGTGAAATATTTAAATAGCCAGTTCTGTAAGCTTTATCAATTCGATATCAGGTTTTGGGTATCCGTTATATAACTGAGAAACGATTCATCCGTTAAATCGGAGGCACTCCTAAAGGTACACTGTAACCTTAGTACCTGATGTTAACAGATATGACTTCAATTTGTAAAATATACAGTTGGAGAGTTGGAATGATAGGGAAAGCACAACACGGCGTGGTACATGTATTTTTTTTAAGTTAGTTACAGCAGCATACAGTACGAAGAAAAAAAACCTCTGTGTTCTTTCAATAGGAGTCGATCCTTTGGCCTTCCGATTAACAATTCGAAAACCGTAAAACTGAGGAGCTGCAGGAATCTTGCAGGAGCTAGACCATTTAGGCCAGAGAATGGCTGTGTGACTAACTAAAAAAATTAATGCATTTACCATTCATCCCATAACATCACTGTCATTTTTTCCAATACGATGTAGATCAGTTTCTCGTGTTTTTTTATTTAGGTCTTTGCTGGAAACACAGACCGGGATACTGTTGTCAGTCATGATCTTCAGCAACTAATCCAGGCACGCTACATCCGCTTTGTACCTACGCAATGGCATGGTCATATATCAATGAGGGTGGAGCTCTATGGCTGTAAATTAGGTACGCAAGTTGTCATTTTAAAGTTGCTCGTTGAAGTTGTTCTGTGCCTTACACGGTCGGGCAAGACCCTTGCCTACGATATAAATTCATAAGCCAAATATATTTAACATTACTTCATCAAGGTCAAAACTAAGCTGTAAATTCATCTTATAACAATGGAAACTGAACAGCATCTCATTTAGCATTATATGACTTTGAGATTGTGCTGGGAAAAAATAGTGAACCGTACGCAAACATTGCATGCTGTTAATCATAACTAGAATCATATTTATTTTGATTTCTAGACATGTGTTTAAAAGATCTTAGAATGGAAAATGGTGCAATCTCAGACACTCAAATCAGAGCTTCTTCCATGTGGGATAACAATCATGCCCCCGGCCAAGGGAGACTGAACTTTCAAGAAACTACAGTCAAGTCAGGGTGTTGGTCAGCTAGAACAAATGATGTTAATCAGTGGCTGCAGATTGATTTGGGTAGGCTGGGTAAGATTGTAACACGTATAGCCACGCAAGGAAGAAATTATAACGGGCAGTGGCCTTGGGGACCTCACAGCCAGTGGGTAATCAAGTACACACTGCAGTACAGTGTAAATGGTGTGAACTTCGACGACTACAGGGACGTGGAGCGAAACACTATCCAGGCGAGTTTAAACCCGTTATTTGGGGCTCACATTACCGTTTGCAATACCCTGTTAATTCTTACGAAACTCGAGATTACCGGACCATCCTGAGTTGCGCAGAATATATGCGCACCAGCAAAAGGAGGCACCGTCCTTTACAAAGGAGCACTCTATGCTCTTAGTTATGAAATTTTGTGGTAACAATTTATCTGAAAGACTCTAAAGGTAACAAAATCTTCACAGCTGGAGAGCAGCAATGCATGTAAAATTGGCACATAAAATCTTAATTAGAGTAGTTTACAAGTAAGTCTCGAAAGTAATTCGCGAATGGTTTCGTTTTGCTTCACAACAGTTTGTGATTGGCTGGCAAAAGCCGTGCACTTTATCTATGCCACTTTATTGGTTCGTTTAGTTATGCTAATTACGACTGTAGAGGTTTGCCAGATTTTCTTTTACGACATTAATTGAAAACCGTTCTATTTGAGGAAACAATTTTTGGTATTATTTTCTCAGGAATTTGCTGGAAATACAGACCGGGACACTATCATTGATCATGATCTCAACCCACCAATTTTTGGACGTTACATTCGCTTTCGACCAAAAGACTGGCATGAACACATATCAATGAGAGTTGAACTCTATGGCTGTTGAGGTAACAAAATGTTTCCTATTCCAAAACATAATCCTTTTTCTTTCTTTGGAATCAGTCTCAAAATACACCTTTAGAATACATATACAGCGAAGAAAGAAAGTGTGGTCAGAAAGTCGTCAGAAGCTATTACGCTTCCATAGGACAGAGATGCTTAGGAAGATGTAATTGTCCACCGTATTCCCCAAATGAGGAATAGTGTTCTTCGAGACCTGGCTTTTGAATGGGACTCTGTCTAGCCGGCGGTTCTTTGTATGTACATCATTAGACCCGTAAGCTGAGAGTATGTTGTGGCAGAGTTCGTTGGGTTTGTGTGTGAATACCCCCCCCCCCCCCCCCCTTCCTTCTAACTTCCAGAAATCCGAAAGCAAAAGCTTGTTTTAATAGGCCATTTCTTGGTTGTTTTGAACCTCATTATGAAAACGAGGCTAACTTTGCTATACTAAAAATTAGTTATCATTCACATGCAAACCAAACTAATTTTCATGTGAAAAGCTTAGCACTGAGCCTTGCTCTCATAGAGAGGTTTACAAAAACGGTGAAAGCGAAATGGCTTATTATAGTAATGGCTTAAAGTATACATTTTAATAAAAAATAGTTTACTTTAATATGTAAACAAAGGCAATTTTAAAAGTATATTTATAATTTTATTTTCTCTCAGATTGAGGACCTTAAACATTTGACACAAGCATCGGATTCAACAAAGAAATGGAAAATTATTAAGGGGTTAAACATAAGGGACACAAGGCAGATACTTAAGGTTTTTAAATTGAACGCCGGTTGCTAAAAATGTACCTAAAAAAGGCGAAAGAGGATAATATAGAAACTGCTGGCTTTAGACAACATCCTCTCTGTTTCCATGGAGATATTTTAGTCGCTTTAATGATGGAAATAAAGTAACGTTAAATTGCGTTTGCATACTGAGAATTTCTCCATTTCAGATGAATGACATTTATGATGATTATTTTAAATTTTGGTGTAGGACATTGTGGACACTGCTGAAAACGCCACCTTAAAATCACTGAACATGCCATGTGTAAGAGACTTGTCTTTTAAAACAACAAGATCCACCAATTCACGAAAATGTATCCCTGAGATAGTCCGATACAAACGTCTGTAAAATTCTGAAACTTAACGGAACTATATCTCCGTATTTTAACAGACAAGACTTAAAAAAAAAAATTGGCGATTTTATTAATTTAAAGGTGCGACTCTTTACAGCAGTATCAACGGATTTTGTTTTCTGGCCTGCGTCAAAATGTAGAACCACCGTGGAATTTACCTCTATAACAGACTTCATGCCGTTTAACCGAATTCCACACCCATTGACAATTCACCTTTATTTTTTATTTTTTTTTTTTTGTTACTTTTTATCTCAGTATCATGTCTTTCATGATGAAAACAGTCCTTCCCAGATGCTCAGTTTACTCTACATTATTCCCAACGCAACATAAAACTAGGAAAACGCTACACTCCCTACAGGGAATGAAATTACTTGGAATTACAACGATTTCGTTATTTAAAAAAGCGCACCCTTCTAGATATAGTATTTGAGGATCGACACGACTGAGAACGGGGCTTTAATATAAATAATAACTATCGTCAGCTGAGCCAATTTGTTTCCAAAATTCTTCCTTCGCCACGTCGGCTCGGGAGCTTACGGTTTATTTCTTATTCTGAACGTCATCAGTTGGATCTTTCCTTCCATTTCTTTCATAACTCTAACCTTTATTAAAGGTTTTTTCAGTGGTAAAAAAAGGATAAAAAAAGAAAAGAATTAAAAAGGAAAAAAAAGAAGGTCATATTTATGTCTTTCGTGAACTTCTACGTAAACAAAATGCAGACATTATGCAAAATTGAGCAAAGAGCTTGTGCAATATCGTTCAATTTTTTTTAGTAAAAAAAAAAAAAACTGTTAGGCAAGCTTTTTGTTTTTTAGAGGGGTGGGAGGGGGCATCAATTGTCCTGAACGGCAATGGATATAATTTTTTTTCTTTAATCTGAAGGCAAAAGCCCACATCCCCGGTGTGTAATCAGCTGTGAAAATTTCATTGTAAACTTGAGTTAGGAGTTGGCATAAGACCAACTTATTGTTTCTTGAAGGGTGTATAAACAGAAAAAAAAAGTGAAAAACAAGCCTTTGCTGCATTACGTGACTTGTTTTCTATCCTTTCTTTCTTCGGAAGCATAATTGAAGCTAGTAAATTCAGATAACAGCAAGGAGAAAAAAAAAAAGATGATCGCAAGTCCCGAGAACTGAAGAACTTAAATCACGTAATCACGCGCATCTATCGCTTTGTTCTTTACTTAGTCGTTCACTGTCCCATTCTTGCTTGCTATCGCGACCTTCACTTGGCCCTTAATTGGTACATTCGGCTCATTAACGTTTCGCCCTGGACCCAGAAAATATTTTCATTTTGCCTTCGAACGGTTAAAGCGGGCGGCATCTGTATTTATGTATTTGTTCACTTGCCGTTATATGAAGAGTTAACATACATAACGCAAGTCAAAGTTTGCCTATTTGTTTCTTTGTGTTTTGTTGATGTTATGATACCGCAATGATTGAAAAGTTCAAAAAACTACAATATTTTACCTGCAAGTGTGAAATGAAATCGTGTTAATGGAGAAATAGGTACCGTTTCTAGACGTAACGATTTTTAAAATAAGGACACATAGTAAACGTCCTTTCTTGCCTTTTTAAATTTCTTGGTATAAGTTTGCAGGAATATTCAATGAAAGTTAGGGAGAGAAAGTAATGTTGGTGTAGCTGGATTGTAATCAATAATGATCGCAGCCATATCTGAAAGCTCAATATTTATCAAACGTTCGTATACCTTTCATTACTGCAAATATCGGTTGGTCTTAGGATATTAATCTTGAAGAAGCCGCGTTTGATCGTGCATTTAATTTAACAGCGCTTATTATCACCAAGACGATAGCAGTAGGGAAATATTACAAAAAGAAAAATATATATACATTCTTCCTATTATCTCAAGGACACGCAAGAAATAGACTGATATTGCGAACATCTATACTCCTCTGATTCTATGCATATCTGGATAAACACATCACGGACGTGTTGTTTGCAAGTGCGAAACCGGAAAGTTATTGCAGAAGAGTTTTATGGTTGGAAACAATGAAGCCATCTGCTGACGAAAAGAGAGAAACCTCGAGGTGGTAAATGATGGGAAGAGAGCCGAAATCCGCCACCTGTCAGCTGGTTAGCTTTAATTCGTTATAAATAAAGTGATAGTTATAAGATATTCACTTCCTTCCTTGGCTGTTGGATATCATGTTGTCTTTGCTCATCACTGTTGCGGTTCTGTGCATTCCCGCCCTTACTGAAGGTAAGTTGCTTTGTTATTCAGGGATTTAAAACCTCGCAATTGAAAGTGCTTTTAACGTTGTTTTTAAATTTCTGGTATACTGATGGTATCAGTACTTGGAACTCCAATCTGTCTGTTTAAAGTTTAAGGGCGCAGGTAAATGAAATCGACCTGTACTGTACGCTAATGAGGAAGGGACTTGTGTTTCAACATGAAAGGCCAAAATTTATTTATTTTTTCCCAAAATCCCTTCTCTCCAACTCGCGGTCACAAGGAAAACTTCGATCCGCTAGGGAAGGTTACCATCAATTTGGTTCCGATTAATTCGGAAGATAAACGACTTTCATGATGATTGTTTCTATCTTCCTCCCCTTGTTTGTTTTTATTTTATTACAGCCATTTATATTGAGTAAAACGAAATAGAAAGAGAGTATTTAAAAAGATACGTAGACGTCCTTTGTTTTTCTCGATTAAACATTATTGCGAAACGTCAGAACATTATATCGCTAGTTTTTACTTGCCTGTGTATTTCTAAAGCATTATTAATAAACATTATTGCCATTCAGAATTTATATTTAGTACTTAAATTGTATTTATTCTTTGCAGTTAAATTAAGATGGATTGTTCTTAAAATTCTCGTAAATTTTGGCAGACTTTCTATATAATCTTGACATAATTTTATTCTCCTATTTTAGGGTGCGGAAATCGCCCACCGGGTATGCGCGTGGTAGGTGGTGTTAACGCCCAGCAACATTCGTGGCCCTGGCAGATTTCCCTCAGAGTTAATGGCCGACATATTTGTGGAGGATCTCTGATTAGACCTGACTGGGTTGTAACCGCTGCTCATTGTGTTGCAAGAAATTTAAACCCGAGTGGATACACTGTGGTTGTAGGTAGGTTGAAAAGTTTTCAAAATATGATAAAATGATACCAACACCAACAGTGATCTCTCTTCGCGGTTTGCTGTTTGCTGTTAACAACAAAACAATACGTCATGTCCACTATGACTGGAAACTCTGTCTGAAGTCAAAGCTAATTGCCGATAAATCACACAGGCCAAAAATTTATTGGATGCTGTTACTGGAATTATATTCCTATATCTATTCGCCAAAAATTAATGAAACAACTATTTCAACAAGCTCTCTTTCAGTATTATTTTGTTCAGTATTGATCACTGCCAGACGACCTTTTAAAGCGTTTTCTCTCTTTCTCTTCCTCTATTTATAATTAGTTTTCCTTTTTCTGTTTTTCTTCTTTTATCTTTAAAACAAATATTATATCGTAGTTTAAAGTGCCTATGAAGCGAAAATTGCCTTTAGGTAGTTATAAAATTTACCCTTTCAAACACGGGATTTCAAAGTTTGAGATTGTTGGGGTAAAAATTGGCGATTTTGTGAGCGCTCAAAGTTGGGCTATTTTGCCTTCAAAATGGTATACGAATCGTGCGGCCAAGATGCCAGGTGACAATAACCGCTGACGTCACGTTAGTGCCAAGAATTGCAATTCATCATGGCGGAAGAGAAGAAAGATAAGCGACATCAATGCGATATTGCGTTACTGGCGTCCGTAACAAAGAAAGTTGCCAGAATCGGTCGTTCACAGAATCGCTAGACATGCTTTTCTCTTTCTACAATCCTTTTCGGCGGCAAGAACAGAATGAAAGTAAACAAACTTTTGGCACCAACATGACGTTACAACTTGGAATTCAGCGTAAAACTCGACCCAGTCCTCTGACCATTTTTGAAAGCAAAATAGCTCAACTTTGAGCGTTTGTAAAATCTACAAGTTTTACCCCAGTACTCTAAAACGTCGGAATAGTACATGTTAAAGTGCAAATTTTATAACTACACAAAAACAATTTTCGCTTCATAGGCACTTTAAAGGGAATACAATTAGCTAACTATATTATGCCCTTCTCCACTCCTTTCTTAGGCACTCTAACCCTATGTAATACGATACGTGTGGAGTAAATACAAAATACAAAATACAAAATACAAAAAAAAATCCCACAGGTAAAGAATAAACATTTAATTCAGGCCATGGTTGTAACAGGTTTTAATCGAAAAAATAGTAAAATTTTACAAACAGTAATAACTTATTTCCTTCCTTCAACCTCACGGACCATGGTGCTCTCAGTTCTCTGGACAAAACCGTTGCAGCGGTTCATCTACACGTGAACTCGTTCCCTTAGATAAAAATTACGTTATGTCAATGTTTACTTTTAAGGACGGTGCCTACTATTGTTACTGCGCATACGTTCTGCGCATTTCGAGATACTTGGGTTTCCTATGGGTGGTGCCTACTAATACAGGGATAATTTTGCGCGGTTTAAAACTAAACGGAGAAAGCAGAACTTAGCAAGTGCTTTTGGTATCTCAAAAGAAAATTGGGGGTAGCCATGCATTTTTCAGAGATAATTAAGCTTCAATTTAGGAAAAAAATCCCATACATTTCTTTATATTTTGGCGCTTTTTAGAGATATTATTGCTTAATTATCTCTGAAAAATGCGTGGTTACCCCCAATTTTCTTTTTGGGTTCCAAGAGTCCTTGCTAAGATCTGCTTTTCCCGCATAGTCATAAGCCGCACAAAAATACTTCGGTATTAGTAGGCACCGTCCTTAAATGGAATGAAACTGTTTGCTTTCTTTCAAAGATAACCTGACAGCCTTGCCTAGTTTTCCTCAATTTCTTAACCCCTTTCATGTCCCTTCCATTTTCGTTTTATTCCGAAAAGAACTATATGCAAATATAATAATAAAGAGCCCTTGACTCTTACTAAACTAAATAAATAAATAAATTATAAGGACTTTAGAATATTATATTTTTTGTTTGAGATCTGGTAGACAGCTTGAGGTTGAGGAAATGAGAGAAAGTAAAAAAGCAGGTCCATGAATGTACTCTATAACTGTATTTTCTAGGTGCGCATGTAAGAACTGGGACCACCGCTGTACAACAAACGTTCAACCTGAAGAAGCTCTTCTCACACGAGTCTTTCTCCATGAGCCATCTGAAAAGCGACATCGCCCTTCTGCAACTCGACCGTCCTGCTCAGCTCAGTGACAAAGTAAACACCGTCTGCATGCCACCTTCGAGGAGCCGGATAGCTGCGGGTACAAAGTGTTTCATAACAGGTACGTGTGATTATCCTTTCGTCAAAAGATTCGATTGTTTTTCAGTGTTTATTCGATGGGTCAGTCGATTCTGTACGTTTTAGGGTCTTATTTTTATTATTTATCTAGGAAATGTCTGTAGAAATATCATTCATCGCACCTGCTTCATTTCCCTGACAATTCATTAACAACTTATTTATATTGTAATTATAAGAGAAATTGAATGATATAGTATAGGCTAGCCTAACAGCGAAGCTCCCAAATACACAAACAAACAAACAAGCAAACAAAAAGAACAAAAAAGGAAAGGCAATAATTGAAGTCAGTCCCGAAAGAGGACGGTGAAGCAACAATTCTGGATAAACTAGCATCACAGAGTGATTTCACTGGATGACGAGGGGTCCTTTGTCTTGGGGCTTCGCACATCCAAAAGTTAATTTTCGTTAAAGTGATATTTTATCGTATCAGGATGGGGAAGGACCGTCGGTGGTGGCGCAGCAGCAAATACACTTCAGCAAGCTGAGCTACCTGTAGTGGAACACTCTCGCTGCTCCAGGATAAACGGTGCTTTAATTCCAGTTGAAGAATCATCCATGGTTTGTGCTGGAAGTGGTGTGGAAGGCCAGGCTGGAGGTTGCCAAGGAGACAGCGGTGGCCCATTCGTTTGCGAGGAAAACGGCAAATGGGTTCTCCGTGGCGCTGTAAGTTGGGGCAACGGAATGTGCCGAACCAGCTTCTTTACCGTATTTGCCCGTGTCAGCAATTTCATTGACTGGATCAACCAGAAAATGTCTGGTGGTGGTGGTAATGGTGGTGGAAGCGGTGGCGGTAAGTTTTGCATAAGTTAAAACTTTCTACATTTAAACTTTCTAAATATTGATACATTTTAGGCCCGGTTCATACGTCGAACTTAACATGAGCCGAACCTAATAATTTGGTTCGGCGCATGTAAAGATCGACGTATGAATCAGTTAGGATCGACAGATTTGTATTTGGGTCGACCCGCCGTTCTATTCGACTGCGCCAGTCGAATAGAACGGCAAAAGTTCGACTTCGATTCAGACGTCGAACTTTTCATGTGCCGAACCAAATGCATACGTTACGTATAAATTATATAAATTATATCTATCCCAGAGGTCTGCGCGTTCCATCGACTTGGCATGCGCAAAGGACTTCATTCTTAACAAGATGGCGGGAAAAGAGGAATGTGCTTGTTCTTCTTGTTTCGAAACAACTGAATGTACTTGTCTGAGATGCGAAAGATTAAAAAAAAAAAAAGAATCTATTCTCGAAGTGCACACGCACTTCAAACCGACAGGAACTTTCCAATACAGGCTATATCAAAGGCGAAGCGTCAAGACTTCTCAGAACAAAATCTTCAAAAACGACATTTGAAGAAAACATTACTCTATTCAAACAGAGATTACGCAATAGAGGTTAACTCGATAACCTTATAAAATAAAACTCTTTCAGAAGTCAACCTCCGCGAAAGAATGTCGGCACTACAAAACAAACTAAAAACCCGTAAAACATTTTGAAGTTTGTTATGGAATATCGCCCTTCTTTGCCTAACCTTAAACAATTCAGATGAGTAAATACAGGAGGCATAATCAGGGATGGAGACCGTAAGCGTGGGGTCCACGCTTACCCATGAGTTGTACCAAAAAAAATCTATTTTAGAAAAAATTGCCCCCCCCCCCTCCCCCCACCTTCTCACATCATAAACCTGCGTGAATACACGCAAATTTGCGTGGGGCTACTAACTTATATGTGACACGGAAAGCAGCTGAGAAAAAATTCACTAAAGATAAAAAAGTCCTTACCTGTCTGAGTACATGTCCGTAGAGTGTAAGCTTTTTTCATTCATTTAACAGTAGCAACGCACGCAGCGCCACCGTTTTGGCGCCTTTTTGACTTTACTGTGAGAGTCATGTGATCAATAGACCGCCTATTCCAACTTTTCCCGTCTTCTTTCAATTGTTGCCTTTTCTTTGTGAGAGTCTAATTCCTTAAATGTGGGCACTGAGGAGATATTCCCTGGCAGAATTTTAAAATTTGGACGCCGTTTTGAACAGGTGGAAAAAAATTTCAATTTCTCCACGCGCGATCCTGGCCGTTTACACGCGTGCGCGCACGCGCGTATGGCGATATTTTTTTCTGAAAATAGATTTTTTTTGGTACAATACATGGGGACAGGCCCACAAGTCAAATTGGCATCTCGTTACGGTCTCCATCCCTGATTATGGCTCCTGGTAAATGACACTTGATAAAAAAATCTGCCTCTGCTAAGGGAGATCTACAAAGACCCTTCCTTATACTTTCGTACAGAAAAGGGAGATCTTTGAAAGACGTACTCGTGAGAGTAAATTAGCTTTGAAGGTCATACTCTTCCTATCTCTCCCAGTAGGAGCCGTGTTTGGCCTGTCTTTGTTATTTTACCAAACAAGCTCTTCCATGCCAGAATTCATCTTTCCCGCCATTTTGAATCTTGTTGAGTAAAAACAACAGCCGCTGACCACGAAAATCTACTTTCTCACTTTAGCTTTAATTAAGTTCGACTTCAGTTAGGTTCGACGTCTGAATCAACTGCCGAACTTAATTATTTGGGTCGACCTTAATAGGTATTAGGTTCGGCTCATGTAAAGTTCGACGTATGAACCGGGCCTTAAAGATGGGTGTGAACTTAGCTACTCCAATCAAGTCTATAGGATGTGCACACAAACAGATCAAAAACAAATGTACAAAGTTTCTGAAAAAAAAAATACTAATAATAGTACTTAGAAATTTAAAAACCCCACCGCCACGATTCAGACTGGCAAGATCGTCTAGGGGATGAACACAGCCTATTCCGTTACAACTACACAAATTAACAGTATGAATGAGACTTCGGATGACTTCGGAATGACTTCGGGTATAAACGTCTGCTCCGTAATTCTGTAACCGGCAACATGTATGATTCCAACTACTGGCAAAGAAAAAAAAAATGAGAACAAGTAAAATAAAAAGAGGTAAGATTTAAAGAAAAAAGAATGAAATTTCCGACAAAATGTGGACACAAATTAAATAGGGAAGGAAAAATATATATTCAATTAGCAACCCTCCGAAGTAACTACTGCATTAAGTTTTAGTTAAAGTCATGTCACTGTTTCTACACTTAATTGTCTGTATTTGTGGGTTTTTTTTTCTTATATCTGTATCAGTAACCATTTGGTGGTTGATTGGTTAATTTTTTGTCTGTACCTATTTATGTGATAGCCTTTCGCAAAATGTGATGATGTTTACTTGGTCTGGATTTAATATTTCCACAGCATGTAAGGATAACTCTGTATACTGCCCGCAAGTCACAAGTTATTGCAGCACCAACGCGAATGTCAGGCGAATATGCCCCAAGTCTTGCAGACTGTGTATGTATCTGTCATTTTTTTTTAATATTCTTACAGACAATTGGGTCAATTAACACAAGGAGGCTGATCATTTTGATGTAGTGGGGCGAGACTCACTAAGCCCCTTCCAAAGGGCCCATTTCTCTCGTGGTGCATGCGCGCGTTGATGAGAAACACTTTGAAATCGTTGGCCCAGCTTTTTCAGACACTGTCGGAGAGTTCAGGAAACTGTTTACATCTGTTTGAATCGCGTTTATCTTCGGAAAGTTAGCTGATTTTTTTTTTGAAATAATAATAATAATAATAATAATAATAATAATAATAATAATAATAATAAGAAGAATATATAATATTATTATTATTATTATTATTATTATTATTATTATTATTATTATTATTATTATTATTATCAAAGGTCGTTTTTGCGATATTTTTAAAAGCTTTTGCAATGGCGGGAAAGCAAAAGTCCTGCGACTAATTGCATGCAAATTAGTCTCAACTGGGCTCTTCTGCGCATGTGCCCCAGACTACATAATCCCTTTAACAGATGCCCTTATTATTAGTTCTTAACAAAAGGCAATTGTTGACTTATGTCAAGAAAGAATACTTGGGATATATTTCAACTTAAGAGGGCTTGGTGAACCTGTATAATGGGATCCTGTTTGGTAAGATTTCTGTACAGCCCTATAATTATTAAGTGTGACAGTGATGCATGCATAATAAACCTATGGGGCTGTGTGGAAATATTTTCTCCTGTTTTATATAAAGACCGTTTAGGTGGGCAGAGGACAAATATACGCAAAATTTTCACAGTAGAACAATTGACGAAAAATCCGGCAACGAACGTTGCAAGTGACCTCAACCAGGTTAAAAGAAAGCTCAAACTTTGTTGTGATATGAAAAGGGAGGAAATATTTGCCCAAATATGTCGCCGATAGAAATCTGGTAGTGGCGGGTAATAGATCACACAAATCCCAGTTAGGCGAGATAAGATAATTGGTATTCATATTAATAAGATAATGCGAGATATTGGTGGCAGAAATTTATTCTGGGACATAGGTTTAGTTTTGAAAATATTGTTAAAAAATATCTTCCGGATTATACTGCTGTAATGTAGGGGATCACACTTATATGCGTGCGGTAGTCTAGAAATTTATTTGAAATTTTTTTACTCGGCCTGATCAATGTGATGCTCACTCACGAAGTGTCTTGGTTATTGAATAAAACAAGTAGATTTCATTTTGCAGTGGATCTGTACGCTGATAACGCACAGAGGACGTCAGAACGTGGTAAGAACATCAGTCACGCTACTCGCCTGCGGCTTTTGGCGTACTTAGCGTACTTCTTCAATTGTTCTAACCAAGTTTTGACTCCATCTGTACGTTATCAGAGTACGGACAGAGGACAAAATGGAATTTATTTCTTCAATGTCCTTCCGAACTTTATCATTTACGCATGTGTGACTTTTTTTAAACGCCTTAGGTGGTGGCGGTGCATCCTGTTCAGACAGTAGCAAATACTGTCCATATTACAAAGCGTACTGCTCGTCCAACGCCGTTGTGCGAATGAAGTGCAAAAAGACATGCAACCTGTGTTAGATGGATGGTGCACTCACTCCACAGGTTAGAGAGATTTAAAATAAGCCTGTGTTCAGAACCAGTATTAGTTTTAAACGACAATTTTTATAATTGAATGATTCGAAGAAAAAATTCAAAGGGAAATGAAGGATGTATTTTTTTATACCGGGTTTATAGTGTTTCAAGCCATATCTTTTCTTACTGCGTTTTCCAATTTTCAAGCCTACTATAAAAAAGACGCATCCGGATAGACAGGGCTTAACTGACATAACAACTTCACTTAAAAGTCTTTTTTTTTTTTTTTAACTTGTAACTCACAATCAAAGACAAACTGAACTGCGAAGGGAGCCAAATTCCTATTATAAAATATATTCACATATTTTTCACTATATAGTTTTATTCATACTTCCTTTCTTTGTTGTTTATTCATACTTTCTACGTTAACTTAACGTTTGTTTATTTGCAGAAAGTGTCAGCTGCCGACGATTGCTCGCTTTCAGGGGATCTCTCCTATTATTATTCTGGGGAGTTAAAGTTATACATTATGTTAATGAGGATGCACAAAATGCGTGCTTTCTTTGTGGAAATAAATAAAGGGGTTTTAAAGGCAGTTCTTGCGTCTGTTAATTCATCTGTTACGCACTACTTAGTATACAAAAGGAAGCAAATTTCCTGCGGGTGCCGAGATGTGTTATTTGGCCTAAATTCCGTGAGGCGCTTTTCTAGATTCTGAAATATCCGGTGTACCCAAATGATGAAAAAAGGCTATCGAAAGACAATTTATGTAATCAGCGTAAACGTAATAGTCAATGAGATTGCCGAAAAATGGCTCGAGTAATTCTTTCTCATTATAGGTGGCTTGCAACCAATCCCTAGAGATCCAAAAAGACCAAGGCATGGCGGCCATGTTGGATGACAAAACAAAAGGTTATGTCATACAGCATGGCTGTCACATCATTGTCTTTTGAATCTCTAAGGATTGGTTGCAAACCACCTATTAGCGATTTATCCCGGCATTGGCGCTATTCATCGACGGGTTACTCAGGAAAACAGCATGAATGTGACCGAACAGTCAAAGGGTCATTCGACCCTGTTGTTCCTAGTGAAATTCCATATGTGGGACGGAAGGCGGCAGTGGACCTTGTTCGCTCTCTATGTTAAGTGCGCATTAAAAAGCACGTGTTATTCTCAGGAAAATCGACCCTTTGTCTTTTTGAAAGTAAAGAATACACGCCAGCGTAAATATGACCAAATTTAACTCGAACAGGTTACAAATTCTTATGCTTGAATCAACAACATTGATTTGCGCTGTATTTATCAAATATCTCTCCTTTTGCCTCTTGTGTAGAACGTGACCATCGTAATCGCATAAGACCTACTTAGTGGTTCCCGTCATATATCAAGCAGTATTGATTAAAAAAATTTCGCCCAAACTATTGAATTTATTGTTGGATTTTAAGCAATAGAAACGAGTTACAGCGCAAAAACTTAGAACTAAGGTTACTGCTGAAATTCGCGTAATAGAAACGCCTTACAGAGCAAAAACTATTGACGTTTTTGCTAGATTTTGAGTAATAGAAATGAGTTATAGCGTAACATTAAAACTACTGAACTTATTGCTAGAAATTGCATTGTAGAAACGAGTTACAGCGCAAAAGATTAGATTTTGAGTAACAGAACGAGTTATAGCTGAAAACTACTAAACTTTTTATTGGATTGTAAGTGATACAAACGATGTACAACGCTAGATTTCTGAGTGAAAGAAACGAGTGAATGCACAAATATCTGTACTTATTGACAGATTTTGAGTGGTGGAAAAGAGTAACTGAGGAAAACGTTTTGAACTTGTTAAGAGATTTTGTGCAATGGAAACGAGTAGCAGTGGACAAACTGCAAGCTTGTTTCTTGTTTTTGAGTAATAGAACCGAGCCACGGCGCTAAAACTACTGTACTTATAGATAGTTTTGAGGGAAAAAAATAGTAGCAACGGAAAAAAATGCGGAATTAATTGGTAGATTTTGAGTAGTAGAAGCGAAAACAAGCTCGAGAACTATTGATTTTATTGCTAGAGTTAGTGGGAAAAACTTACTGAACTTTTGCTAAGATTTTGCCATACAATCGACCATCAGCGGCAAAAAAACTATTGAACTTATTTCTGGATTTTAGGTAAGATAAACTATTATGCTAGTTTCTGTCCATCTGTCGGATCTGAAAAAACAAAACTTGTTTCGCGCGCGAACTGTTAGATTACCTATTATAAACGGAATAGTTATTTAAATCATCAAAAATCTAGAATTTCCTCGCGTTCTGAATACTATCTAATGAGCTGCAAATCCTGAAATAATACGGTGTCTCGTGATAAGCATACAACGGCTGAAATCAAATTAACTGTGCGTCACTCTTTAAATGTTTTGGTTTGAACAGCATGTCTTCCGCGGCAGTTTCTATAAAATTCGGTATTGAAAAATTTTATGAAATTCTAGCGTACACAGACGAGAAACACAGCTGTATTGAGTCAGCCACAGTTACTGTTTCGAAGCTACGACTACAAATAAGGTTTATGTGCGCGAAGGCCTCTTTATGATCAGGATATCATCTTGCTTTGGATCACAGCAGCACAGAAAATGAAGTTCGTTCTGCTTGCATTGATTTGTGTTTTCCTCAAGCCTTCCGCTGGCCAAAGTAAGTCTTCCTTTTAGCATCAAATGAAGAATTATAATCATGTTTGTGCCCGGTTGGTCGAGGTTTTGCGCTTAGTGTATTTTAGGCGCTTTTTTTTTATTGGAGATTTATCTAAATTTTGTTCAAAGCGTTAAACTTTAAGCAGACTGATTCGAATGTTTGATCGAAGACTTCGTCTTACTGGCTCCTCGCGAGGAAATTAACTTGGTTGGAGCAGTATTGCTGGTACTGACAAACGCAAAGCTAAGTAAGTTTTGACTTAAATATCGGGGGTCTTTGTATAGAAATCATCTGCGATTATGCCATTGAAGTTCTTTGTTTTTATCTTTAGAAGAACAAATTTAGAATTTCCGTCACCAAGCAATAATATTAGTTAATAAGAAAGTATAGTGTGGAGAACGCTTACAAGCAAACAAGAATTTTTTTCTGTTTCCCTGTTTATAATTTTATCTACGTTTAAGGTTGTGGCCAACGCATGGCCTCACGAGTTGTCAATGGACAGAATGCACAGCGTCACGCCTGGCCATGGCAGATCTCCCTTAGGGTTAATGGCCGCCACATCTGCGGTGGGTCGATTATAGACTCGAGGTGGATCTTGACTGCTTCTCATTGTGTGGAAAGAAATCCATCCCCCAGAGGATATACTGTGGTTGTGGGTAAGGCTATCCTATACTTGGAGAGACGTGACCTTACATGAAATATCGATAAATGGTTTTTGAATGTCGTTACCTCTCCTTAAGATTGCTGTTGAGTTTATCTATTCATTTAGCTCTATTTTTGCTTGTTTGTTTGTTTCGTTTTCTTTTGTCTTTTGCTAAACAGGAGCACACGAACAAAGAGAAAGGCCCAGCAATGATCAAGTGTTTGGCCTGAGCCAAGTGATCATGCATGAGCGATACCGTCAGCTGAACTATGATGTGGCTCTCCTGCAACTAAACAGGCCAATCCAGATGAGTTACAGGGCGAAACCGGTTTGTTTGCCACAACATGGGAGTAGAGCTCGGCCGGGGACACAATGTTACATAACAGGCTAGTGTGCACATTTTAATAACACTTTTGTTCGGCATTGAAGGTGTTTTTGTTTAAAGAATTTACCTAAAATGAAGGGGGAAAATGGTGCTAGTTAAACTGCTTTCTATCTGATTTGTCTGAAAAGTGATATGGAATTCTTTGTAATTTGTGCCTGCTTCGGTCACTGACCGGCTGATGGATTCGCATCCAGTTCAAGCCTAATTTTTCCTCTCTTTACATTTTTCCAATCTGTTTAAATTAAATCCATAACTACAATGTCCTTTCATCAGTTAATGTTCTATTTATTTAGGAATTTAAATATCCATACCATACTGATACACACTACCCTGGATACAATAGGTTTATCCTCGCACGCCGGGAGAACTCGGGATTGGTCGGAGGCCGATAAAATAAAGACAGTAAGAGACCGGGACCGAAAACTACCCAGTTACCATCGCCGGTGAAATGTGATCAATTGTCTTACTGAATTCCTAACTTCGATGTATTTCTAAAGCGGCTCACAAATTCGGCGTTTTAAAAATATCTTGATTCTAACATTTGGGATCTATAGGATGGGGGCGAACCGTGGGTGGTGGACAGGGGGCTAACATTCTTCAACAAGCCATGTTACCGGTTGCGGACGACAGAAGATGCCAATCAGTAAACGGTAGGCTTGGTCGCGTCTACAGTGACACCATGATTTGTGCTGGGGGACAAGGACGGGGCGGATGCCAGGTCAGTATCACAACAAAAGCAGTATATCTTACCAACGTGCACTGCTTATTATGCACGCTGTCACGCAGAGAAACTACGCATAGGATCTCCGTCAACGTCTGTCTTTGGATACTTCCCACAATGTGTCTAAGATGTGGTTTAGGGTATTTACATCTGCCCCCATTATATGGCTTCATGTATTCTTAGTTGGGTTTGTTACTTTCCCTTACGCCAGTTTTCATTTTTCCAGTGAAGATGAAGTTATTCATATCATTCTCTTCTGGTTCTCTAAGGTTGTTATAACTACAACCTCTGCAAAAGCTTCTATTCAAAAGCATAACGAAGTATCATTGTCACTTGAATAACCTATCGAACAGCTTCAAGCTAAGTAGCTTGGACTCTCAGCTTCTTGCCGATTGCTTATGTAAACAAGTTTGTTTATAAAGTTCGTTATCGTGATTCATGATTACGAATTAAACTGTACTCATCCAGAAGAATCGTGTTCCCATTTTTATTTCAACATCCCAGTACAACCATCCCATCACTTAAAATGTGAACCTTACTCAACAGAGATCTATTGTGTGCCCTTTAATGTTTCTATTTTTCAGTGACTTGAAAACGTTCTTGAGGCATAGAATTTGTTTTCATTTGTCAGGGAGACAGTGGCGGACCATTTGTTTGCAACGAGGGAGGTAGATGGGTTCTACGAGGCGCAGTGAGCTGGGGCCATCAGCATTGCAGAACAGATTACTTTACTGTGTTTGCTCGAGTAAGCACCTTCGTGAACTGGATCAAACAAAAGGACTGGAGGTAAAAATGTCCACAGCTTGAGGTCGAGTTGCTTCAACGTGTTGTAGAACTGTAGATTGCACCAATCACATCAAGTCATTAAGTCATCAAGACAGTAGGCAATTACGTAATAACTCCAAAACAACAAACTATCTAGACAAATTGTAAAAACAAACTATTCTTAGGAAGTCGAAATCAACACTATCTGCGATTGAAGACCTTCTCTCACGAGTTCAGCTGACAGCTGTTTACTCAAACCAGCCATTGTCATCAATCCCGCAGAGAAAAGAAAATACATCGCTTCCCTCTCATAGGAAACCCACAACTAAGATATATATATATATATATTTTGTAATTCGTGTACCACACGTGAAACAAGTTCTCTTTTTTGCGGCGTTGTAACCGACCATTAACATTTGTTTTTCTTCGTCATGTAGGATCAGGCGGAGGTGGTGGTGGAGGTGGAAGTAAGTACATTAATGCTGGCCATCAATTAGAACTTTTACATTATGAAAGCAGGATAATTTGCAAAGAACACAAATAAGCTGCGCCATCCCTGACCCCATGATGGCGTAGTAGCGAGAACACTTGCCTCTTACCCATGTGTTGCGGCTCTAATTCCCGGAATTGACGCCATATTTTGGTGGAGTTTTGTGTCGCTTCTCGTATCTCCTCCAAGAGTTTTTCTCTGGGTTGTCCCGTTCTCCTCCCTCCACAGAAACCAATACTTCCAAACTGCAATTAGTTTTGGAGACACGGACACCTTCAAACGAATTCCTGAGCTCTTTGGTGCTCCTTTGGTAAACGAATAACATTTTATTTTCTTTTTCTTTTTATGTGTGTGTTTTATAAGCTTCAAGACTGAAGTAATTTTTGAATTTATGAAGGTGCCCTAAATACTTCTTACTTTGCTTTCAAAGCTGTCCCAATGTTTTAGCGTGTATAATTGTTGGCGTTAAATTATCTCTATTTAAATGTATTGTCATTTAAGTTCAGTCTTTTTGTTTTTGCTTTTGTTTTTCCGTTTCATTTTTGTTTTAAGGTTAGGGTTAGAGAACTTGTTGCTAATATATTAGCTCTCTATTTTGGCGCCATTATCAACTTATCATCTTCATTCCGTGTCTTTTTATCATTGCAGGCTGCAGGGACAACGATAGGCGTTGCCCAGGGTGGAGAAGCTATTGCAGTTCACACCCCTTTGTCCAAACTAACTGCAAGAAAACATGCAGGCGCTGCTAGAAACAAGGTATAAAACTTGAAAGTAAAAACAATCGGTGAAGGAAGGGAGTAGCTGAGAAGAATAATTACCTTCCACGCTTTATTTCCTTTCCTCCCGCTCATTGCTTTTACAATCCTTTTTCCTTTTGGCAAGTAAAAAACTCCTCATTTTTTTTTTAGGATAAATATCATTTGGGATAACTGATATCGAACCTTCCGTTGTCCCTTGTAGGTTGCACGGGACTATTTCATCGTTTTACTCGGAAATTGCTTGGTTGAATTTTATGAATGTGGGTGAAATAAATTGACCCGTTCCTGTTTTGAAATATGTAAATATGCATTTCTTTTCCAACTCTTCATATTAGGTTGTTCTCGCCAAGACAAGTTGTACTCTTTCTTTACACTCTTAAGCAAAAATTTGCATTCCGCCTAGACGGTTGATGATTATTCCACTAAGTTAGTTTCTTTTCAGTCTGGTCTAGCAGTTCACCAAAATAATGCCACTCATAACATCATGCGGCAATATTCATATTTCGTCTTTTGCGCTGACTTGTAATACAAAACTTAGTGCTGGATTTAACCCCTAAAATGCTACGTCGGGATTAATACAGGCTTTGGCGATGTTCAAGTTGTACCAGTTTTCACATAATTTTGGCGATGAGAGATATTTTGACAATAAACTAGTGGACAGAAAAATATTTTAGAATACACATCTCAGTAAAATCGAATCTCACGAGTGACAAGTTTACATGTGGAAAGAGAAACGACAAAAAGTACCATTTCCAAGAACCGTAAACAAAGATAAAAACATGATACTAAGTTTAGTCAGGAGAGAAGCTTTTTTCCTAGAATTAACACAACTGTATTGATAAAGATGGTCACTAGCCTTTAACAAAGTAAGGTGCTGACATCTTCCCTCATGTTATTTTTCTGAAATCGCAGCATCGCCTTTCTAAAAGTCGGTCCATCGCCACAAGAAAATCACTATCATCTGTCCCTTCCATAATACCCTTACCTATTAGATTGTTATGATAAATCACGATATTGTGTGTTATGATCAAAATGGTGAATTGAAGCCCACTCAAAGAGAGAAGCTGGGGACTCTAGATGAATGATATTTTTTTTCAAATGTTACATCTTCACGCTGAAAACTATTTATTCATATTTTTTCTTTTCAATTGCAGTTTGTTGAAGCAAACAAGGAGCAAGACATTTTCGTTAGCAATAATTTATACTTGTTAGCGCAGTTAGAAGAGTGGCTCATTAAAGGATAATGGCAAAAATTTGGTGCACTTGAATTTACTTTGAATCATCTACATTTCCAATGCCCCAGGCTGCACCTGAGTGCAATCTGGTACTTTGTTATTTTAAGGCATTGCCTTACTCGTGTCGTGACAATACAAAGTTGCAAACGCACTTGACAGTGAATCGAAGACAAGCCCTTGATACATGTACTCGTCACTTTAATCAACCTCTATCGTCTCCTAATTCGAAGCCACTTCTTATTGGATTTAATTAAGGACGGTGCCTACTAATACCGAAGTATTTTTGTGCGGTTTATGACTATGCGGGAAAAGTAGATCTTAGCAAGAGCTATTGAATTTTAAAAAGAAAATTGGGGATAGCCATTCATTTTTCAGAGACAACTAAGCAATAATATTTCTAAAAAGCGCCAAAATATAAAGCAATGTATGGGACTTTTTCCTAAATTCAAGCTTAATCATCTCTGAAAAATGCATAGTTACCCCCATTTTTCTTTTGAGATACCAAAAGCATTTTCTAATTTCTGCTTTCTCCGTATAGTTTTAAACCACGCAAAAATATTCCTGTATTAGTAGGCACCACCCATAGGAAACCCGAGTATCTTGAGATGCGCAGAACATATGCGCAGTAACAATAGTAGGCACCGTCCTTAAGATACCATAATGTCACATGTTAATCTTCTCCATCTAAATAATAGGATTGGCTCTCTTCTTGTATCTTGTGACGCAAAGAAATTTTTTCAACGCTTACATTTTCCGCGTAAATGTTGTGGATTGATCACTTGAGAGTCGTGTCGGGAAATCCAAGAAGGTAGCTCCAGGTAGCTGCTGTCTTCTTTTCAACACATTCATGCATTAAGAGACCACCCTCTGCATAGTTTACTTCCGAGGTATAAAGAATCTGTTGCGCACCCTCAAATCAAACATGGCAGACTGATCGTATTTCTGGCGGCCTATCGTGATGAGACAGCATTCGAGCAAACTCAACATTTAAACATTTAAAATCAAAGAAGAAACACACACACATACACACAAAATTGACATAAAAAAAAGGAAATGCTCGCTTTGATTGGGAGAAAAAAAAAAAACTAAACACATTGAAACATATTTGCAATAATAGTCGGAAGCAGTAGCTCCATTTAGAAAATAATAATTTTTTCCCTGTAACCACATGTCGAAGACCGCCTTTATACACCCCATGCCAAGGAGAAGAGAGAAACTCAAAAGGTTTTTTTTTTTTTTTTTTTTTCATAAAATCTTGGGCAGTACCAAAAATAAAATAATCATTTTATAAAATAGAATCATTTGCTATGGTGGACGATCTCAAGCAAATAGAGAGTAGAATGACCATTGTATTGCCATGACCTAACAGCCTCTAAGTTTTGTTTGGTTAATGATTTTAATAACAGGATTTACGAAATGAAGGGATAAACCGAATTATTGAATCAGTTTTGAATAACCGACGCGAAAAAAGATGATGCCTTTTGTGCTAGCGTTAGCTCTCACACTCTAGTACTCGGAGATCTTTTTTTTTTTTTACCTTCCTACGCCAAAGGTTCTTTTCATTTTATTTCCAATTAGTCTTTCCTTTGGAAGTGGCACTGGGTGTCACTCATTCTGTTTGTCTTGAACAACAGGCATGTCAAATAGGAATCATATGCAATGGTTGTTGACAAAGAATGTGTCATTTCCTGACGCTGTGTTTGTTCTGACATGATAAGGGAGTTAGCAGCCTACGAGCTAAACAGCTTCTTTTTTCTTTGATACCCGGCAAATTAAAAATCGTTTCGCGAAACTGACAACAGTACATATTTCTATCTTCCAAAAGTTCTAACATGAAGATTTATTTGCTTTTTCTGCTTTTGTCCTTCCTGAGTGCAACAATGGGAAATAGAGAAGGTAAGAAGCCACTTTCTTGCTAAAATAACGTGTGGATCTCTCAGTGGGATGCTTGTTCAGCAGGCTTTGGGTCCATATGAAACGTTGCATTTCCTTTTTATTGTTCGCGCAGAATCAGAGCAAAAAGGAGCCTTTAAGTTGAATAGAATAATAATAAAAAAAGACTATGTCCCTTTCCGTATGGAAGTGTATTAATTGACACTGAATTTCGAGTTATACGGAAGGTCGTTTTCGGCAGTTTAAATTATGACATCCTAAATTTAACTCACACGCGTGTCCTATTGGAAGGGCGCCGGGTTAAAATATCGATGCAACAAGAAACGTTCCAAAAGAAAATTGAAAATCCGTGACAAAAATTCATGATTCAGAAAAAAAAAATAAATAAATAAAAAAAATAAATAAAATAAAATAATTAAAAAAATTAAAAACCTTCCCTGGTCAAAAATTGAAACGTTCCGCTGGGTTAGTTTCTGTAAAATATACTATGTCATCATTTACTACGAACGTATTTCTCGCTACATAAAAATTCTTATTGATCACTGCAAGGATGCTGATTAAATGGGGTCCCAGTAAAAGGATACGGGTGTTGACAAAGGTTTAGTGGCAAATGACTGAATTGAGACGATAGAAATAAAAATAACGTTATGGGCGCGTTTACTGGCAGGAAAAAAAAAATAAGAAGGTAAAGAGAAGTAAAAATGAAACGGATGGGGGATCCCGGGTAAGGGGTAATGCACTGAAATTAACTTTTTGAAATTTCTGTTCGTTAGGGGGTACAATTCCATATATCTTACTCCCCTAAATTTAAGGGGTTAACCCCACCACACTTTTTTTTTTTTTTATCAAAATCCATCAAACAGCATAAATTTACAAAATATGCGTCGCTTCTTCTTCTTGTTCTTTTTTTTTTTTTGGAACTTGCGTTCATCTTCGTGTTGGAAATATTTTGATGTCCCACACAGTATTGAACATTAACAGATAAGATATCAGAATTAACATAAGAAACGGAACTTGAGAAGCATATGTGTATCCCGTGTTCCTGCTGTATTTGGGTAAAGGACATCCATACGTGCTAAATAAACACACATTTAATGTAGAGGGCAAGCAATAGAGAGAATATGAAAACGGAACAGAAAGAAGTTTCCATTTTACAAAGAGAATATCAATTTGAAGACTTTAAACGCACTGTGGGATAGATATTGAGCAAGTTATTTCAAGCAACATAGTCCTGTTTAACTTATTATAAGTAAAGATGGCTCAAAACAAGTCGCACAGAGACTCTTTTCATTCACACTGCTATGATCTGAATATTCTCATATTTATTATATTATATTTTGGTGTTTTTTTTGTGACATTTTGTTGTTCACTTTTTTCTGAGTCGGTGTGATTGTGATATGTGGTTAAAACCTCACAACCAATCGTCGATACTCTTGCTCACCTCTCATCGTCCAATGTGCGCTGTGGATACTGAGCTTTCCGTTTTAATAAAACTGTTGTACAGCAATTCAACATTTTGGCTCAATTATATATCTATCGACTTGTATCCCTGTTGTTCTTTGTGTATTGGAAATAAAAGAACAAAATAAAGAAATAAAAAAAAAAAAGATAGAAAAAAATGCAATAATTTATAAGCAAGCGTTTCAATAATATATAACCGCAACAAGATAAAGGAGTTCATGCTTTTTAACAACTGAGGTACTCTTTTGATATTTCACTTTGTAGATATGGAGCAATTGTCAGCGAGAAATAAACGCAGCCCAGGTTTGTATATCGTTAAGAACGTTTGCATTATTTTCAGAGAGCCATTGTTAGTTTTGTAATGCAAGTCAACCCGTACAAAGCACACATCCGGCCACGTACAAACACTTAAATAGTTAGTGCAGAAAAAGAGAAGATTTATAGATTGTACATGGCCGGGAAAGTAATACTTTATCAACCTATATCTCGTTTTAATATCGTTGTTTATTTCATAAAACATACATTATCTCTTCGTGTAGAATGCATGGACCTTATCTCTGCTGACCAGTGCAATAACTACGCAAATGATCGTGCGTGTCACTATGACTACGTCAACCAAATGTGTCGGCGTACATGTGGAATGTGTTAGCGGGTAAGCTTGTGACGTACCTATCGATTTTATAGCGTGTGTGGGAAGGAAATCCTCTCCGGCTTTTTACCCACAAAAATATCAATATTGTTAACAATAAATAGCCAAGTCTAAAAGAAGAGTTGGTCAATTTTCGAGATGTTTAGGTTTTAAGAGACGATAGACGTCGTCTATAGATGTCGTCCATACACGTCGTCGATAGACGCCGTTGCTATTTTCGCAAATGTTTAGTTTTATAAACAGAAATGATAAGTTAATCAGGCCGCCGTTTATAGATACGAGTGCTGACGTTTCAAAAACTGTGTATGTTGCATTACACCCAACATTTTCACGTCACGTGAACTTTTCAAACCTTTCCAAAAAATTTTCTCTTCCACCGAAATAATTTTCTCTTCCATCGTAAGCAGTGCCCAGCTCGAATCAGCATGCTCCTTTGGGCACTGCTCACACTAAACCAAACAAATTGATCCTAATTCTTTTTAATCCTCCTTTGTAATATAAATGTTTTCTTTTTTATTGTATTGCACTGAATCTCGTTGTACGTGTGAAAAATAAAAACTGAATTGAATTGAATTCGGGGTAATTTCCGTGACAGCATTTTAAGGGTAAGAAATGAAATCTTGCCTTATGTCTTATTGTACGATTTTTTCTTGTAATTTTCACAGAGAAAAACAAGACCTCAAAGGCTCAATTGCGTTTAATGAAAACGTTCCTGTCTCTGACCAGTTTTGATGTCGGTTGTTAATTATTATCCAAGAGTTGTAAACGATTGTGTCATTGTATCTATTGCATATTGAAATAAATATATACTTAACTAGGAAAACAGTGCTCTTAAATTCGTCACCTTGAACCCTATCTACCAGGCGGGGGACAGGATAGTGGGCGAACTTTAATAACTTTTCTTAATATTTGTGAAAACGGCCTGAAACTTTACGACTTTTTTTGTAGGAATTTTATATGGGAACAAGTTGGGGTGATCGGTTACTGCTCGTTGACTGTGATGTCGGCATAACAACCAAATTTTGGCAGAGATAAAATAGCCTTACCTGCCGCTGGATACGATGTGGATTTTAATTTGGTCCCTCTGCCCTGAACGGGGTATATAATTTTAAGCGATTCTGTCCTAATCAGGGTATGGGCCCGTCCTACATAGGGTATGGCTCTAAGACTGTCGTTGAGTATTTAGCAATCCGAAATCGAAGACGTTTTTCTTTAGCCCTTTTAGGATGTCATCAGTCAACGTTAGATCATTTTCAGGCCAAGATAATTACGCTATCGTTTTTGGTATCTAAATAGGGTATTAAAGTAGAAGGAGTTGTCCTACACAGGGTAGGTATTTAAGGTTATTTTTAACGTTAACAGGGTCAGGGCCTCAAACCCCCAGTGGCACCCCTAAACCCATGCATGAGTCAAAGGTAAAGTTTACGAGAAGGGTGACATTTGTCTCTAAGGTTTTTAAAATGCGGTATAACGATCAAACAAGCAAAACGATCATGCCTCATCTTCAATTATTTATTGTCATCTTCTCTACTTTACTAATTCTTACTTAGTACTTAGAAGTACTTATTTTTTCTCTACTGATAATCTAATTTTCCACTTTTATGTTCACTTCATGCGATCAAAATCTGCAAATAGAATAAATACAAAACATTGTTCAGCAAAAATTACCCGAGATAGAGGGGATAAATGAAGGATAAATCGTCTTCATTAGTAGGAACATCATCATTGTCAGCACCACTCTGACTAAGAAAACACCAACGAAAGAACAATCTACGGTACATAGAACTCTTCTTTTAACATTTCTTACTCTTTTTGCGTCCAAAATGTGTTGGATAGGTTCAGCCTTACCTAAAATTAGTTGGTACTCAAGGCCTTGTGTTGCCTTTCCAAATACGTAAGCTCCATTTGCATGTGAATAAATTAATGTAAATAGCCATTTTAAGGACGGTGCCTCCTAATTCAAAGTTATTTTGGCCCAGTTTATGGCTATGCTGGAAAAGTACATCTAAGCATTCTTCCAATATTTCGAAAAGCACGGCCTTTATTCTTCCTAACCGTCAAGCCAGCTTTGCTCTTTTAGATTACGTGTTCTACAGTTTTTTTTTTTTTTTTTTGCTGAATAGGTCGCTTACTACAGGATCCAGTACTTCTATTTTATCGCAGTTGTCCTTGCAGACAGTTAATAACTGTTTTTTTTTTTTTTTTTTTTTTTAATCAAACTTTTGAGAAATTCTGCCCGGCAAGGCTGCGAACTGAGTTGATTTAATTGCACCCCGCTAAAGGGGCTGTTTGTCAATTTCTGTAGTTTTCCGGCTTTCTCTGGTTTCGTTTTTGCTCAAAATATGTCGTGCAGTTCTATGTGCTCAATCTGAATCCTCTTCAAGCGGAACTGTGTTCTTTAAATCAAAATTGTTAACTTATTAATTTCAATATTCGATTTGAGAAAAAAAAAAAAAAAAAAAAAAAGAACATCTGGTTGACCTTCCGGGTCTCGTCTAAACATTTCGGCCTGGTACTAGTAAAAATGACATTAATCTCCATGACGACCTCAATAACTTCGTTGTTTTCGATCAGCGGTTTTCATTGTGAAGTTCGCGGCCATTTTATACTTCTGATTCGCGAGAGTGTGAAATTCTCGATCAGCCGTCGTTTAGGTTTTTTTTTGTGCAACTTACATGTATGAAGTAACATTCCGTCGAATATGGGAGAATAAGAAGTTAGGAAATAATTAAAAATTCAATTGACAATTGATCATTTTGTCTCAAGCCCGCGCTCGAGAAATGTTGTTCGTCCTGGTGGAGCTCTCTCCGAGCTAGCTCGCACGTCGTTGGAGTCCAAGACAGTACCAGGGAATATGAGGTAAGCAGGAGCTTTTTTTTATGTTTAAGATTGAAACTGCCGCTTTCAACTAAATTCACACTTGGCTGGCAAATGCTCAAATCTTGAGTCTTGAAAATATATAAAGCTGAAGTCTGAGGTCATCACTGGTTCATAGTTTGACATTATCCCTTGAACACCTTTGTCTCTACCTGTGAACCATGATGTGAACCAACATATTGGAAGCACAGAAGCCCGCACAAGCTACGAGTCTAATGTGAAATTTTGAGGGAATTTATGGGAATTGGAAAGATTTCCGCGCAGGCCAGCATATTAATTATACATGCACCACGGGTAACTCTCTTCTGAAAGCGACGAGCGTGAATAAACTGTGAGTCGCAAAATGAATGCATAATTAATACATGGAGCTGTGCAAAAATCTAGCCGCGATACAAAGCATTTCATATTAATGGTGAAATATTGCATGGAGTATTAGCAATTAAGTTTACAATAAATGCAAACATATCTTAGTTGTTGTGTTTTGTCGCTATTTTGACTCAAAGCAGCAACTTTTGATCACTGCTTCTACTCAATGATAGGACAAGGAGGGAGGAAAACCAGACCAGACTGGCCCGACCAGTGCTGAGGCCGATTTTCACCAATAAAATCCCATTACCCAGGCAAGCAAAACCACTTAACAGGCTAGCGAAATGTTTAATTATTAGACATCCATCCCCAACTCAAAGTATACAAACCGCCAAATAATATAAAGAAATCAACCATTAAACCTTTAATATATCTTCAAACAAGATCAGTGATACTTAAAGGCTGGCACATTCAAGTTACAACATTGGTCGGAGCTTTGACCGCTCAATTTCTCAAAATATTATTGGGCAACTTGCACTTCATGTTGTGTTGTTCAGTTGAAAAGTGCAACACTCAGCAAGCCTCATGAGGTGCCTGCGTGAAAATTGGCCTCCCCACTGAGACTGGAGCCAGTCATGCTGGTCTGAAATCTGTTTTTCATCCATTGCTCGCTTACTACATACAGTCAACACCCAAGCAAAAGCCTTCAAATAAAATTTGCCATCTTAAGCAACAGGAATGGCAAGACACAATGACTAAGGTACATGGATTTCCATGTTCTCCGT
Organism: Pavona decussata; assembly: GCF_977016875.1. Classification (NCBI taxonomy): domain Eukaryota; kingdom Metazoa; phylum Cnidaria; class Anthozoa; order Scleractinia; family Agariciidae; genus Pavona; species Pavona decussata. The sequence continues at coordinate 30,477 of NW_028145853.1, read as the reverse complement.
GAACTTAGATGTTAAGATTTCATGCAATAGTAGATATGAACCTTTCTGTGTTCCCGTATATATTCTCTTATATTTCAAATTAACTGCAGAGTCACATATTAGGTTCCTAATTTGTGTGAACGTACGTATTGTAGCAGAAGATACAAATAGCAAAACAACAACAAAAAAAAAAAAAACAAGAGACCGACAACTTCTGACAAAAGAACCATTTGTTACCTCTTCATATTTTTGCTCTGACAAGCATGTCATTTGTAGAAATAATTGCTCATGTATCTAGTGTCATTTTCAGTTAGCACTTGTCTTTTTGTTTGGCACTGGTTGTTGATTTTTTTATGGATGGCAAAACTTGCATTGGAGTGCTGATAACCTTTCTGAGAATTTAACATCTGTTAAAAAGTTTTTCAACCACATAATTTGGGCAACTTCAAGCAAGAAGTTGTGATTTGAAGTTTTTTATGTTCTCTTTTTGCCTTTGAAGAGTTTGTTTATAGGATTCTTAAGGCTTTACAAATCGCACAAATCCTACTGAAGGGGTTTATTCACAAATGCACCTTAAATGCACCTTATATGCACAAACTTGTTCATTTAAGGAGGCTCGCAGCAGTTTTTCTGGACTTAGGGTCGAAGTTTTGAAATTACAATCTCACATAGAAGATAAAATTCCATCTCCTTCATACTACAATTTTAAACTTTGTCGATTATCTCCAAATCCAGTCAGACACTTTATGACGAAACTGTTTTCAAACATAAGTATCTTAAAACCAGAGACACCCAAGAAGCTCAATACGCATCAAGAATAGTTTGCTATGAGGGAAGACCTTTCAACAAAAAACACCAAGTGTCAAGTTTTATTGTGCTCAAGATATTGGTGAAAAAAGCGGCCATTAACAAGATCACTTCATCAAAATTGATTCATTATTTACTTGAAAACGCTCTTACAGATTTGTTTCTAATTTCGACTACAAGTTGTCTGGATTGAGTCGTTCAAATCCCAAAGTTTCGCCATAAAGTGCGTAACTGGATTTCGAGATAATCGACAATGTTTAAAATGAGAGGCTATGCGCTACCGTTGCTATGGTAATAGTTGTTGCTTGAAAACCGATAGGAAAATTAACTTTGATCACAAGTTAAAAAGGTGATGTACATGTAGTATGAAGAAGATCGAAGATTATCTTTCATGCGAGATTGAAATTTATAAATGTCCACCTTAAGTCCAGGACAACTGCTACCAGCCTCCTTAATTATGCTTCTGACGCCTTTTAAATTGCATCATATTCATGACCGTTTCCCTCCTCCCTTAGTAAATTAATAAATATTAATAACTCAGGTTTACTTTACTAGTAATAATTCAGGGTAGAAGGTTATATCACCTGGATGAGAGGCATCTCTGAATAGTATGGGCTTCAAGGATGTAAAGTAATGTTATGTTGAAAACGCAAAATTGCCACACACAGACTTGTGCCACGTAGTTCTTTGTTAAAGCATGTTTCATTTCATTTAACAACTATCTTCCTTACTTTTAGTACATGCACTTCATGTTAAAAACTTAAAATTGATCTACTTTTTTTAATCTATTTTATCTATCAGTAGCCACCGTCCCTAAGATACAGGAGTTTCTCGAACCATTCAGAGACGCGCAGAATGTGTGAGCACTAATAAAAGGAGTTTTCATTATCTTGTATTTTGATTTATATATACAAAAAAAAAAAAAAAAAAAATCAATCACCCCTACCTTGACTTTGAAAATGTCAAAACTTCATCCACGCTGCTTATTTCTGATCCAATTGACGAAGGTGCTCACTCTAGCGAACACTGTGAAAAAAACAGTGCTGCAATCTCGTTGCCCCCAGCTCACGACACCTCGCACCACAAATTTGCCCTTTTCATTACAGACCAATGGTCCACCACTGTCCCCCTGAGAGGAAAAAAAAAAAAAAAACAATATATTGATGACGATCATCTATTCTTTACCTGAAAGCAATTGTTATTTGCCTTGGTTGTCTTTTGGTTTGCTTTGGATATACATGAAGCTGCAGCAAACTGAAATCTGAGGATTCAAAAGATCTCTATAAAGGGAATGGAAAGCGTTCTCCTTAAATGACCTTGTATCCCGCCAACTCTGAACAACTTAAACAAAAAGAAACATATCAACCACACGCAAGCGTTACCCGTATTAATAATAATAATAATAATAATAATAATAATGATGATGATGATGATGATGATGATGATGATGATAATAATAATAATAATAATAATAATAATAATAATAATAATAATAAAAAGCCCAATAACATCCTTTGTTCTTATTTTCGTGTTTTGATTTTTTGTTTTGTTTTTGTTTTTTGTTGTTGTTGTTTTTTTTTCTGCGTAAGGCGAATATTTTGAATAATTTATGCACGGCTGACTAAATTGAAGATTGGGACCAAGTTTCCATCGGGAACTGTTCGAAAACTCTTGTGAACAGCCAGGAGATGATACAAGGGTGTGTGCGTACAAGGAATCGTAATATTTCGAAAGGTCGCAAAAAAATCATTATATGTAAAACAAAAACGTTCCTATCCTAACTTCGTGGCGAAATGGAAACTCCAGCATATTTTGGTGTCGTTTTTTAGATGTGTTATTTCGACGTACGAGTGACTACATGGCGGGAACATGAACTGCGAGTGCGTGATTGACAGAGTAAAGTAATCTTACCGTCTGAAGATGGTGCATTCGAAATATCCAACGTTTTTGATCACCTAGCATTATTTTTGTCTCGATGCTCTAATAACGATCAAAAACACTTAAAAATAAAATAAAATTACAAGGAAAAATAATTTTCAACAATAGTTTAATTGAAATCCATTCAACTATACGAATTAAAATACTAATTAGTAAAAAGCAAGAGACTATGAGGTAAGAGAGCGAATCCCTTTGCAACATGATAATTATTTTCAATCTTTTTTTTAGTTCGCGCCATGCTATTTTGGAAAATTATAATCCGCCATTGAGGTTAAACTTAAATGACTTCACTCTAACTGGCCAATAAGATGTCCACATTAAAATAGCAACGCAAACAAAAATAGATTGAAAAAATTTCATAGGAAGAGGGGCATGTATGCGAGATTCGCTCTCTTACCTCATAGGCTCTTGTTTTTGTTTGTTTGTTTGTTTGTTTGTTTGTCAGGGAAGCCCCTTTTTTCGGGTTGTCGCAAAGTCAATTGTTCTTAGAAATTCTGTGCATCTGATAAATAAATAAATAAATTAATTAAAAAAAAGCATAAAACAAAAAAACAACCAAGAAAACTTCGGTAAACATTTGTTTCGAGGTAATGTATTTTTCACTATTGATAGCGCTCAAAAAAGCAATGACTTTATATAAATTGTCACAGTGAAATACGTCCCATTGGAAGATACATTTTGGATGCTTTTCCAAAACCCGGTGTTAGTATGACTTCAAATTACTTCAAGTTTAATCCCTTGCGATTTTATTACTCTCGCGCGCGTGCTCCGAACTTTCCGAAGAATCCCGAATCGAACCGAACCGCGAAAGACGACGAAGTCTCTATTATCATGTACAATAGCTGCTGTTCGCAAAAAAAATTACACGAAACGCACTATTCTTTTCACAAATTAAATCGAAGTCAGAGGGCCCCTCTGTGTTTTGCCAAAAAATCCATTACCGTTTGAAATTACTTAACCCTGGTGCAATGCCAATAGATTTGTGCTGACGTTAGTATACCTTAAAGTAAATTGTCAGGAACGGCTGCAATAAAGAACAAAAGCGTGGGGCATCGTCTTTTATCGCTATCCCGGTCATGTCTTGTTGAATGTCATACAAGTGGAACTGTGTCATATGACTTACGTTACAGCTTAGCTGTATTCTCCATGCATTATTTTTGATCAAGACATCATGCTTTTGTAACGAAGCGAATGTCTATAATCGGCTTGCCCTCGGTGAAAGAATACTTAAGACATGTTTACTCTTTTAGCCAGCGTTTAACAAGCCATCAACCAACACCATATTCAGAAAATATTTATTTTAAGACTGCAATTAAACGGTCAGCTTGACTCGTTTAACTTTCTTGCTCTAGTGCGTTATAATAGCACAAAAAATAAAATATGTAGTTCTGCTTTTGACACCGAACTCTTCTAGTTTATGGCTATTTACCTGACATCCACCTTTGCCATTGCCCCCAGCGCAAACCATTACGTTTGAAGGAATTTTTAGGCCCAGAGGTTTGTTTGTTCTACTGCAGACCTTTGGTGCGGCAACAGGTAGCTTTGCCTGCTGGAGAATGCTAGCAAGAGGCCCATCATCCATTGTCCGTCCCCAACCTATAGGAGATAACAACATAGAATCGAACGGGTAGAATAGCAAGAATCAATTCCCGTTCTCTAATTCCATGAACATTGAGCAAGGCGCAAGGCGCCCGACCGACCGACAATAAACTGGTATGCTTGTACTCTTTTAGGTCTCGGTTGAAGCAATTTTGTAGATGAGTAAAGGGGGGGGGGGGGGGGGGGGGAGGTGGAATTAAAAGAAAGGCGCACTCATTGTGATAAAGCCAGCGCCAGCCGCATTTTTGTTTGTTTCATGACTAAACACTCAATCTGCAAGGCTTCGTTGTCAACTAGTAGTAGCAGCAGCAGCAGCAGCAGTAGTAGTAGTAGTAGTAGTAGTAGTAGTAGTAGTAGTAATAGTAGTAGTAGTGGTAGTAGTAGTAGTAGTAGTAGTAGTAGTAGAAGTAGTAGTAGTAGTAATAGTGGTAGTGGTAGTGGTAGTGGTAGTGGTAGTGGTAGTGGTAGTGGTAGTGGTAGTGGTAGTGGTAGTGGTAGTGGTAGTGATAGTGATAGTGGTAGTAGTAGTAGTAGAGTCACAACAGAACACTAATGACCTTGTAGTCCTCAAGACCAAAGTCAATACAAATAAATAAATAAATAAAGAAAAGGCAGAATTATACATACACTTAACAATTAGATTATGAGCTCGAGATTTCTATCGCGTGATAGTTGATGAGGGCGAAGCCCGAATCAACTATCACGCATAGAAATCGAGAGCGAATAATCTAATTGTTTTAGTATAAATCTACTAGTTGTTCAAAACTAAACAAGTAAATTATATATTTCCTCATCGCAGACACTTCGAAAACGCAAAGAAGCGGCCGCCATTTTGTTGAAAATCGCTACTCGCTATCTATCACAGAATAGATAGCGAGTAGCGTAGCCAATCAGAGAACGGCATTCGTGATAGAACACTAGTAGATTTATACTAATAGAAATTAGATTAAATATGGTGTACTTCTATGTCGGCATGCAATTCAAGTGCGTTTTTTTTTTTGTTTTTTTTATGTGGCGGTAAGATCACCAAAAAATGACGGTTTGAATGTGGACCCCTATGGAATTCCGTCTGAAATATTTCAGATTGTCGATTGCATTCCACATTACTGGACACATTGCTTGCTGTCCAAGATACGAAGCACGTTATCCAGGCCAAAGAGCGATCATCATTTTGTTGTTGTTGTTGTTTTTGTTCTAATTCTTTAACCCGCTTTTGCCGCGCACGTTATTACGCTAAGGAAAAATGCGAAGTGCCAGAGATAAAGAACTACGCGCAGCTTAACTTATTGCGGCACAGTTTACAAGAAAAGAGTTCCCCTCAACAAGTAGATCTGACCACAGCGCCATATTACTCCTTCAGAGAGCTAGTCTGAATCATCTGGACAACACGGGCTATTTTGTAAGGGAATCATTGGGCTCGAGTTTTTCTGTTTTCTTTCTTAAAACAGGTAAGGACAACGAAACAGGTTCATGCAGACAAACGCTTTCGTTCTTTTTTTTTTTTTTTTTTTTTTTTTTTTTACTCGTGTCTCTTGTCTTTTCTCTTACTTCAGAAACTTATTGACAACAGGAAGTGAGGTATAGAGTTTTAAACATTTGCATTTTATGTACCTGTAATGAAGCATTGTGTTTTTGGTTTGACCTTTTTATTCTGTTTTGGCAAACACACAATGTTCACCTTCTTGCTTGGCTTAATGCTCCCTTCAAGTTGAAGAAGGGCAATGTCATTCGTCAATTTCGCTCGATTGAACTTTTCATGCCTGATGACTCTTTTGACTCTGAAAGTCTCCTGAACACTTGTTGTTCCTTGTAGATTGTGAACACCTGTGGAATGAACGTTCCAAATTTCAGTTGATTTGGACGATAAAGAAGAGATATTGATAAAGAAAAACCTGATGATAAAGCCAAATATACTTTTTCTTTATTCAATATTTTCCAACTGAGTGATGAAAATGTCGCAACAGAAATTATGTAACACGCATTTTTGTTTTCTTTTGTTTGCGTTTTATGTTCAGCCCGATGACACAATCTAGTCATTCTAGCTAAGATGATCTATAAAGCGAATAATTTGAATTACTCGGTTAGAAATTTAAGCTCCTGCCAGCTAAAACACTTTTCTACCTGTCATTGGGATGTAACAGCTCGACGTTTTAGTCTGCCGCACCTGCGTTGAAGGTTCTGCAAGCTTATTTAAGGTTGCTATCATAGAAGCTCATAAAAAATCGAAAATTTTACGGGAACTTAACACTTACCCACAACGACGGTTAATGAGTTAGTAGACTCAGAATTGAGACAGTGTGCTGCAGTGAGAACCCAGTCGTTTGCTATAAGTGATCCACCACAGATGTGCCTGTCCGAGAATCTGAGAGAAACTTGCCAAGGCCAGGAGTTTGGTTCAGCGTTTTCACCATTTATGACCCTGCTCGAAAACGACTTCTTTCCACAACCTTGGGAATTAAATTGTAAATGAATGAATAGACAAAAGGATGGATAACTGATAAATGAATAAATAAATAAATAAGTAAATAAATAAATAAATGAGTGAATGGCGAAAGAACAAATGAATGAATGCGACACACCAATGGAACAACAACAACAACAACAACAACAACAACAACAACAACAACAGCAACCTTCATGAAAGATAACGAACCAATCAGAAGCAAAGCAGAAGGTCCAGGGATGTGGGGGACACTAATTCGCGGTCTTGAGGGTGTCCGCGAGAGTTGACCGAGTTGATGGAGTTGACTGTATGCATCAAACGATTATCATTGATTCCTTGAAATAGGTTCATGAAGCTCTCTTGCGGTTTGAGGTGAGATATTCAGTGCATTTGTTTTCTAAATCATCCTAAAGACTTGAATGCATTGGAACAATTCTATAATTTTCACTGCAGAGCTTCTGACTCAATTAATCCTTTCATACCGCGAGGTATTATTTGAGTAAATGCCCTGAAACCTTTAGGAACTTTTTTCGGAAATTTCTCTGGGGAAAAATGATGTGCTGGGTTAGTGTTCATAGACTTTGATGTTACCTCGGTAACCAATTTTTTACTAGCGGAGTTCTTTTTTAGAAAATATTGGATTGTTTTGCACAATCGTACCAAAAGTTCGCGTACTGTATGACGCCTATAAGTTATTTTAACGCATCAGATTGTCAAGCAAATAGAGACAAACACTAAAATAATGGAATTGGTTTAAAGTTCTGATAGATGCAAGAAACCACTCATAGTAACATGGCAATGCTAAGGGAGTGGTGACGCGCGTTTTGACGCGCTTGCATCGGGACCTTTTCATTGGCCGATCATTGTAGGTTAAAGAACGTTAACGATTCCACAAGATGTTTATCCTACGATAAAACATTTCAGCAAGAGAGCAGAGCCGCAGTTATATTTTTTAATGACTGTTTTGTTTTACCAAATAGGCATATTTCTTTTTTTTTTTTTTTTTTAAATCTTAGTCTTTCCCTTGGATGACTAAAGATGACTGTGTTCCAACAAAGCAAATAAGAAAGATTGACGAACAGCATCGATTTAATTTAATTTAATTATTTTATTTTACTTTTGCGCTTAGTATTCTTTCAACAAATATTACTGTGATGATTTGAATATAAGCCTAGGATTAGCGTTTGTTAAAAGAAAGGAAAAATAAAAACGATTTTGGCCCTAGTTTACGAAGGGCCTTCTTTTCAGAATAAAATAGGTTGTTCTGAAGAGAATGATGGCACTCGACAATGAAAAACGGCTTAATAGAGGAAGTAAAGCCCCTATATAGTACATCGAATTATATTCAGGTCACTGATTTTCAATAAGGATGTTAGTCTCTGATAGTTGGGGGAACTTATTTACAGGCAAACTCAACTTTCCGAAGAAAGTTACAATGGAAACTTTACATTTTGTGAAACTTACCTTTTTGAGAACTTGAAACTTGAAACAACAGAAAGGCAATTGATATCCACAGATACATCTTGACGGTGATCATTCCGAATGTGGTAACAAGCAAGAGACGACATACGTTTTATAGACTGCAGTATTGAATTAGGTGCAAGACACTTAGAGTTCTAATATAAATACCAAAATGAAACACTAAAGTTTCTGATAGGTGTTTACGTATTTCTTGGCTCAGATGGCCATATGGTTCGTTATTGTTTGCCTTTTCATATCAACTTTTAATTTCCTCTTCTTTTCGTAATTTCCTTTTTTCGTCGTTGTATAATGCATTGGTTCGAGAGAGGAGCAGACAAATTTATATGTCTTTTTTTTTTTTTTTTTTTTTTTTTTAATTCTAAACACCTCTAAAATGTAAAACTTAGGATAAGATTGTCATCGTCAAGTGGATCTTGTAGAAAACTGTTCACTGTGTGAAAAATAAAACGCTTGGGGTATCTTGCATTTAGAAAGGACCAGCCGAAGGTGACAATCTTAGCCCGAGTTTTCTTTTTGAAGAGCGTAAGAAGATTGTCATCAAGCTCCCTTACTGCCAACCTTAAAGACACAAACATTATTTTCAACCATTTTCAATCTTAAAGACAAAAACACTCATAGATCCATGTGGTCTACAAAGGCGACTGTTCTTGCGGTGTTGATTACATCAGGGAAACCAGGAGAAACGTGGAGGTGCGAATCGATGACAATCGAACCCTTCTAATGACTCTGAAGCTGTCCGTCATCTACGCGAGAATCCTACCCATTCTTTTAGTTGGCGAATACTTTGGACGGCCCAATCTTTTCACAAGCGCAGAATCATTGAGGCCTTACTGATCCAAAAATGGAGTCCCAGTCTACACAAACAAGTCTATTCTTACTAGCGAAACTGTTCCCATCGGGAATAACCTAAAGCATATAAAATGTGCATGTAGCGGACGGTCTTTCTACCCTGAGGATGACTTGATTAGTCGAAAACGTTTGGTTCTTAATATCTTTTTAACTTTTTACCGTTGTCAATAGTATTGTAAATCTCAAGCGAATATTATGGACAAATATATAAAAATAAAAATAAACCCTTCAGAAATTAGGAAGTTAACTGCTATGTTTACAGCACAGTTGCTACAGAATTTTTTTCAGCATTGCATCATTTACGAGTTTCTACAGATATAATTTTTCGAACGTTCTTCCCACGCCTTTAATTAACAGGCGTCATACAAACCCTTGGCCTTCCCTGTCAACCGCAGGATCGAATGCACATAAATTTAAAAATGTCTCAGAAATCTTTTTGAAAAAGGAACCACTTGACGAACCTAGAAAACGACTATCTGTCTAAAGGTACCTGTTTCTGCCAAAGAGAAATCCACACATTTGTTTGACTAATATATTATCTGTATATGAAAGAAATTCCATGCTGTCTTCAGAGCATCAAAATTGTCTTTGAGTTTGTTTAACATAATTTCTAGTTAAAGAAGTGATTTCATTGCAGTCACCGTTCGTTTTTCTTTTTTCTATCTTTATATTAAACAAAAAAATGAAATATTTCATCAGGTCTTTTGGTACTGTTTTGTAGTTTATTCATGAAATGAAAGCGAACAGTAGTAACAGTAGAGTAGATCAATCAAATATAATGAAACCATGAAATAAAAATCAAATCATACATAATATAGCAAATTATTAAAGCTTATGGGAACATCAAAAGAGGAATAGATGTGTACCATAAGCAGTAAATCTTGCATATTGTTTCAACATGAAGTTTAAAATACAAAATGAAAGTTTCAGCAAGGTAACAAATCTTAGTCGAAAGGACTGAAATATCAAAGAATCAGTAGTCTGGATAACGTATTCACGCAGTTTGCGGCCTGTATATTTTTTCAATCGTGTTAAACGTTGAAATGATTTTCCCTTATTACAACATATAGATGCTTGCACCTGATTACATTAAGTGAAAACTTGCAATAAAGTGTTCCCCTGTTTTACCTATTTGGAATTAACTAAAAAGAACGGGAAGGGAATTTTTTATTCAGCAGATTTTTGTAAATTATATCATTTGGAGGAATAGAGAATACTTAAATACTTCAAAAAAATAATAAAAATAAGCAAAGGCAAATGAACAAAAATAGACAAAGAACGTAACTGGTGTACTAGTAGATAGCCTGGAAATATACGAACAAGAGAAGGCACGAACTACTGCTTTGCACTTGAGGTTCCTAAGGTGTGGGCAGCCATGTTGCTTTACATGTATTTGTTTATTTATTTATTTATTTATTTATTTATTTATTTATTTATTTATTTATTTATTTATCTATTTATTATGCGAAGGGAGGGGGGGGGGGGGAGGGGGGAAGGGGGAGGCGATTGGGTTTTACGGCTTCGCTGGTTCTTTAAACATGAGAGTTCTGTGTACTTATTTAATTAAATAAACCCGTTCGCTTTTTTGAAGAACTCCTTCTGAAGGTCTTACACGTTTTCACATGATTCTGTTAAACAACCTGACAGGCTTGTAAATCCGCATAGGAAAGCTTGTTCAGTGGTTTAGGACAATTGACAGTTTTGCCTTCTATACAATTTTGAGGTTATAATATTGAAAAGAACGAAAAATAAGAGGGCCGAGTTTAGATAGAAAACCATCTTTCTTTATTCAGAATAGAATGGCATGCACTGTTAAACAAACACCATTTATTCTTAATCCGTTCAGTCGCACTTGTAAGCTGCCATCCCATGGGTAAACAGCCCGCATGAGAACTTGTAATAAAAAAGACTAATGAAAAACTTAAAATAAACCTACAAAACATAGGATATTTAAACTCAGGAGGCCATCTGAACTATTAGACTGGCAGCTCTTTAAAATACTGTTGGATATCATATAAGAGCAGAATTAAGTCTAAGCCAATACTATGACGGCAGATAAGGTATCTAAACAATGGACACTTGTACCATACAATGCATGAACAATCATCATAAGCGCAGATATTAGATGAACAGAAAGACAGTATATGAAAACCCATGAAAACAACTGATCGATTAGACAGCCAGCACTATAAAATGCTATCGAATATCATACCTGGTCCACAAAAGCAGAATTAAGTCTAAACTAATAATACCACCACGGAAAAAAAGATATTTCAACAAACATCCTTGAGTACCTGAAATATAAGATGATGAAAAATTAAAGAAAAGATCCTGCACCACACCTACATAAATACTAGGCCTCGTCTGAAGGCAAACTTTTCGGAAAAAAAAAAAAACCGTCTACATTTTTCAGAAAGCAAAATATTTACATGCACCCACAAAACAGGAAAAAACATCAGTGATAATCTGTTTCATGAAATACTCAAACGCTTTAACTATACAATCAACGGCCTTTTTGTTGTAAGAATGAGCAGTGAACGTGTTTGAAAACAACCGGACCAAATGCGACTGGAATTAATGAAGCAATCTAGAAAACAGACATAATACTGAGCTTTTTTTTTTCCAGTCCCAGTATTATAACCCTCTGCCTATGGGTAGTATTTTGTTGATTGGATTTTCAATTCTGAAGGTGATTTCCACCCAACCTATAATTCTTAATATATGTGCCCCATCGATAATTAACTCCATCTTAAAGAAAAAATAGTTTAATCTTAGGAGCTAAAAAGAGTAATAGTCCGTCAAGTTTCGAACTAAATTTGAAAGCCGGCTGCGACTGCATCTTAGCGATTTATCTCACGTTTTCCATGTAAACTTCTTTACGGGTCCTAACAACGAATTTTTTTTTTTTTAATAAAAAAAAAGACCAATAAGAAACTTCAAATAAACCTACAAAACAAAGAAGATTCAAACCCAGGAGGTCATCTGAACTATTAGACTGCCAGCTCTTTAAAATGCTATTGAATATCACATAAGAGCAGAATTAAGTCTAAACCAATACTATGACGGCAGATAAGGTATCTAAACAAAGGACACTTCTATCATGCAATGAACAATCATCCTAAGGTACCTCAGTCATTAGATGAACAGCAAGACCATGAGTATATGAAAACCCACGAGGACAGCTGATCCATTATTGAATATCATACCACAAAAGCAGAATTAAGCTTAAACTAATAATACTAGGACGGCAAAAAGATATTTCAACAAACATCCTTGGGTACCTGAAATATAAGATGATGACAAATTAAAGAAAAGATCCCGCACAACACCTGCATAAATACTAGGCCTCGTCCATTAAGGCAAACGTTTGGGGAAAAAAATCGGCTACAATTTCAGAAATTAAAATATTTACATGCACCCATAAAAGAGAAAAACAAAACAGTGGTAATCTGTATCATGAAATACTCAAACGCTTCAAGTACATTCCACGGCCTCATTGCTGTAAGAATGAGCAGTGAACGTCTTTCAGTACCCAATGCGCCTACAATTGATAAAACAATCTAGAAAACAGACATAATACTGAGCTTTTTTTCCAGTCCCAGTATGATAACTCTCTGCCTATATGGGTAGTATTTTTTTGATTGGATCTTCAAGTTCTGAAGGTGATTTTCATGATTACCCAACGTAAAATTCTTAACATACGTGTCCCAACGATAATTAACTCCATCTTAAAGAAAAAACACTTTAATCTGAGACGCTAAAAAGAGTAATAGTCCGTGAATTTCGAACTAAATTTGAAAGCCGGCGGCGACTGCATCTTAGCGATTTATGTCACATTTTGTATGTAAACTTATTTACGGCTCCTTACAACGAAATGCTTTTTTTTTTTTGTTTTTTTTTAATAATAATAATAATAATAATAATAATAATAATAATAATAATAATAATAATAATAATAATAATAATAATAATAATAATAATAATAATAATAATAATAATAATAAAAAACTTCAAATAACCTTAAAAGACAAAGAAGACTCAAGCACAGGAGGCCATATAAACTATTAGACTGCCAGCTCTTTAAAATGCTGTTGAATGTCACATAAGAGCAGAATTAAGTCTAAACCAATACTATGATTGCAGATAAGGTATCTAAACACAATACACTTCTATCATGCAATGAACAATCATCCTAAGGTACCTCAGTCATTAGATGAACAGCAAGACCATGAGTATTTGAAAACCCACGAGGACAGCTGATCCATTAGACAGCCAGCACTTTAAAATGCTATTGAATATCATACCACAAAAGCAGAATTAAGTCTAAACTAATAATACTATGACGGCAAAAAGATATTTTAACAAACATTCTTGGGTACCTAAAATATAAGATGATGACAAATTAAAGGAAAGATCCTGAACCACACCTGCTTAAATACTAGGCCTCGTCCATTAAGTCAAACTTTTGGGAAAAAAAAATCGGCTACAATTATTTACATGCACCCATAAAACAGAAGAAAAAAACAGTGTTAATCTGTATCATGAAATACTCAAACGCTTTAACTACATTCAACGGCCTCGTAACTGTAAGAATGAACAGTGAACGTCAGTCTTTCAGTACACAATGCGACTAAAATTAATAAAGCAATCTAGAAAACGGACATAGTACTGAGCTTTTTTCCAGTACCAGAAGCAATCTAGAAAACGGACATAGTACTGAGCTTTTTTCCAGTACCAGTATTGTAACTCTCTACCTATATGGGTAGTATTCTGTTGATTGGATTTTCAAGTTCTGAAGGTAATTTTCATGATCACCCAACCTAAAATTCTTAAAATATATGTCCCACCAATAATTTACTCCCATCTTAAAGAAAGAACACGTTAATCTCAGACGCTAATAAGAGCAATACTCCGTGAATTTCGAACTAAATTTGAAACTCGTGGGGGGACTTCACCTCCCTGCATCTCAGTGGCCTGCCCAATCCACCATTTTGCTGAATCAAAGGTGTTCATCTGAATTTAACTCTTCGTCCGTTTACTGGGCAACTCGTTAATTTCTTATACATATGGATAAGGGGATATCCTTCCTTTGGGTATTTGTATAAGCCCGGGATAGTTAATCGATAAAAATCGGTATCGATCTATCAATCGATAAATCGATAAAATTTCGCTAAATCTGATTTGATTAATATCGATTACATCGATCAATCGGTCGAAATCGATAACACACTCGTTTCGTTTATCGATTTATCTTGAGTTTTTTTTTTTACCAGCTTCATCGATTTATATCGGAAGATTTTTTTGTGCCAGTGACATCAGTTCAGCATTGGAATTTGTGCAAGAAATGACAATTGAGTTCATGCAAATATTACGTTTTATTTTTTAACAAAGAGTTAAAAATATCGCAAGTATTCACTGTCAGCTACTTTGTGATGATGTTTGTACGCTCCTGATTTCCGTTATCAATCGTTAAAAATCACTTGATAGATACCGATTTTTATCGATTGACTACGCCGGGGCATAGGTAAATCAAAGAAATGTGCAGTTTGCATGATCATCAGCTAAAGCTTTTGAAGGTACATAAGTATAAGTAAATTATATACTGTGCGTATGTGTTCCAGTTTATAGGTAGATTGTTCTGCTGCACTGAGGTGCTACGCTGATAATTTTTAAAGTTGTGAAATTTGCATGCAGACGATAGTTTAAATATAACGACTGGTGTTATAAAGTAAAACAAATGAAGTGTATAAAGTTTAAATCCACTGTCCAAATTTGAGTCCAATCCATTCCTTATTTATGGTGAGGCGATCGGGGATCATGTGAGGTCCAATTTGGGGATCATTCCCCGTCCGAGGATCATTTGTGGCTCAATTTGGGGATCATTTCCGGCCCGGGTATCATTTTCGGGCCTGCAAAGATGTAAAAAGTAATAACACAAAGTAAACATCAAAGTTTAATCGTATTGCAGTAACTTAAAATACGCCTTCTGAAAATAAAGAACTAATAAAAAAAAAAAATAAAAATAATAATAATAATAATAACAATAATAATAATAATAATAATAATAATAATAATAATAATAATAAATAAACAGTTTTCCTTGAAATGAACACACATTTAATGTTGAGGGCAAACAATCTGAAGACTTTTAACGCACTGTGGAATAAATATTGGGCAAGTTATTTCAAGGAACATAGTTATTATCAGTAGGGATGGCTCAAAACAAGTCGCACGAAGGGTCTTTCCATTCAGATTGTTATGATCTGAATATTTTCATATTTATTTAACTAATGTTTAGTTTTATAAACAGAGTTGATAAGTTAATCTGGCCACCGTTTATAGATTCGAGTGCTGACGTTTAAAAAACTGTGTATGTTGCATTACACCCAACATCTTACCAATGCCTTTTGATCTTGTATATTTTAAGGTAATTTTCGTTACAACTTTTTTTAAGGGTAAGAAATGAAATGTGTTGTCTTATTTTGTGCGATTTTTTCTTGTAATTTTCACAGAGAAGAACAAGACCTCAAAGGCTTAATCACGTCTGCTGAAAACGTGTGTTTCACCAGTTTTGATGTCGGTTGTTAATTATTATCGAATTAAGAGTTGTAAACGATTGTGTCATTGTATCGATTGCACTGACTGAAATAAATATACGTAACCACGAAAATAGTACTCTTAAATTCGTCACTTTGAACGCTAACACTTTGAACGTGGGCGAACTTTAATAGCTTTTCTAAATATTTATGCAAACGGCCTGAAACTTTACGACTTTTTTAGGAAATGTATCTGGGAAGAAGTTGGAGTCATCGGTTAATGTTCATTGAATTTGATGTTGGCATAACAGCCACATTTTGGCAGAGATAAAATAGCCTTAGGTGCCGCTGGATACGGTGTGGATTATAAATTTGGTCCCTCTGCCCTGAACGGGGTATATAATTTCATGCGAGTCTGTACTAATCAGGGTATGGTCCCGTCTTACATAGGGTATGGCTCCAAGACTGTCGTCGAGTATTTAGCAATCCGAAATCGGAGTGTTTTTCTTTAGCCATTTTAGGATGTCATCAGTCAACGTTAATTCATTTTCAGGCCAAGATAATTACGCTATCGTTTTTGGTATCTAAATAGGGTATTAAAGTAGAGGGAGTTGTCCTATACAGGGTAGGTATTTAAGGTTATTTTTAACCTTAACAGGGTCAGGGTCCCAAATTAACCCCCCAATGGCAACTGTAAACCCAAACATGGGTCTAAGGTAATGTTTACGAGAGGGATGATCAACGAGGTATAACGATCAAACAAGCAAAACAATCATGCCCCATCTTCAATTATTTATTGTCATCTTCTCTACTGTACTACTTCTTTCTTAGTAGTTAGAAGTTCTTATTACCCCTCTACTTATAATTTAGTTTTCCATGTTTATGTTCACTTCATGCGATCAAAATCTGCAAAAAGAATAAACACAGAACAAAAAGTGTTTAGCAAACTTATCCGAGATAGAGGGGATAAATGAAGGATAAATCGTCTTCATTAGTAGGAACATCATCAATGTCATCACCGCTCTAACTAAGAAAACACCAACCAAGGAACAATCTACGGTACATAGAGCCCTTCTTTTAACATTTTTTTACTCTTTTTGCGCCCTAAATGTGTTGGATAGGTTCATCCTTGTCTAAAATTAGTTGGTACTCAAGGCCTTGTTCCGCCTTTCCCAATACGTAAGCTCCATTTGCATGTGAATAAATCAATCTAAAAAGCCATTTTAAGGACGGTGCCTCTAAATTCAAAGTTATTTTGGCCCAGTTTATGACTATGCTGGAAAAGTACATCTAAGCATTCTTCCAATATTTCGAAAAGCACGGCCTTTATTCTTCGTAACCGTGAAGCCAGCTTTGTTCTTTTAGATTACGTGTTCTACAGTTTTTTTGCTGAATAGGTCCCTTACTACAGGATCCAGTACTTCTATTTTATCGCGGTTGTCCTTGCAGACAGAGTTAATTACTGTTTTTTTTTTTTTCTCTTTTCTTTTTTTTTTTTAATCAAACATTTGAGAAATTCTGCCCGGCAAGGCCGCAAACTGAGTTAGTTTAATTGCACGCCGAAAAAGGGGCTGCTTGTCAAATTTTCGTGGCTTTCCGGCTTTCTATAGTTAAGTTTTTGCTCGAAGCATGTCGTGCAGTTCTGTGTGTTCAGTTTGAATCGTCTTTAAGCGGAGCTGTGTTCATTAAATCAAAATTTTTAACCAATTTTGATATTCGATTTAGGGAAAAGAAATGAACATCTGGTCAGCCTTCCGAGTCTCGCCTACCCGTTTCGGCCTGGTACTGGTAAATGTGACTTTCATCTCCATGACGACCTCAACAGCTTCATTGTTTTCGATCAGCGGTTTTCGTTGTGAAGTTTGCCGCCATTTTATACTTCTCAACCGCAACAGTGTGAAGCTTAACCGTCGAATTTCTCGATCAGCCTTCGTTTCGGTTTTTTTGCAACTGACATATGAAGTAATATATATTCCGTCGAATGTGGGAGAGTAAGGAGTTTCGAATTAAGAATTATTGATCATTTTGTCTGAAGCCCGGGGTCAAGCAATGTTGTTCGTACTGGTGGAGCTCTCGTTGGAGTCCAAGTCTATACCAGGGAATATGAGGTAAGCAGGGGCTTTCGTTTGTATGCTTAAGATTTAAACTGTCGTTCTCAACTAAATTCGCACTTGTGGACAATAACTATCAAAGTAGTTGTTGGCTGACAAATCTACAAATATTGAGTCTTGCAAATATATAAAGCTGAAATCTGAGGTCATCACTGGTTCATAGTTTGACATTATTTCTTGAACATATTTGTCTCAACCTGTGAACCATGATGTGAACCAAAATTTTGGAAGCACAGAAGTACACAAAAGCTATGAGTCTAATGTGAAATTTTGATGGAATGTATGGGAATTGGAAAGATTTCCGCGCAGCCCAGTACATTTTAATTATACATTCCCACCGGCAACCCTTTTCAAAAGTCGACGAGCGTGAATAAACTGTGAGTCGCAAAATGAATACATAGTTAATGTATGGAGCTGTGGGGAAATTTTGCCGCAATACAAAACAGTGCATAATGGTGAAATATTGCATGGAATATTAGCAATTAAGTTTACAATAAATGTAAACATATCTTAGTTGTTGTGTTTTGTAGTTCTTGGGACTCAAAGCAGCGACTTTTGATCACCGCTTGGACGCAATGATAAGACTGCTGAAAGAGGGAGGAAAACCAGACCAGACTGGCCAGTGCTAAGGCCGATTTTCACCACTAAAATCTCATCACCCAGGCGTGCAAAACCACGCAATAGGTCAGCGGAATGTTTAATTATTGGACATCCATCCCCAAGTCAAAGTAGAAGCCGCCAAATAATATAAAGAAATCCGGCAATTAAATATCCAACCGTCTGCAGCTAGAGTTTCGTCTACCAGCCTGTAAACTGTAAACTGTCAATCAATCAATCAATCAATCAATCAATCAATCAATCAATCAATCAATCAGGGTGGAAGTTTTGAAATGACAATCTCGCATACAAGATAAAATTCCATCTGCTTCATGCTTCATCTTCATTTCAACCTAAGATCAAAATTTACTTTTTTATCAGTTTCCAAGGAACAGCTATTATCATAGCAATGGTAGCGCATAGCCTCTTATTTTAAATATTCATTTGTCGATTATCTCAAAATCCAGTCAGACACTTTATGACGAAACTGTTTTCAAACATAAATATCTTAAAATCAGAGACACCCATGAAGCTCAATACACATTCAGAATATTTTTCTATGACGGAAGACCTTTAAATTAAAAGGCAAAGTGTCGAGTTTTATCTAGCCAGAGATAATGGTGAAAAATGCGGCAATAAACAAGATAACCTCGTCAAAATTGATTCATTATTTACTTGACAACCCTCTTACAGATTTGTCTCTAATTTCGCCTACAAGTTGTCAAGATTGAGTAGTTTAAATCCCTATAGTTTCGACATAGAGTGCTTAACTGCATTTCGAGATGAAAAGTAATTTTATGTTGACACCGCAAAATTGCCATAAACACAGACTTATGTCACGTTGTTCTGTGTTAACGCATGTTTTCTTTGATTTAACAATTATCTTCCTCGCTTTTCGTACGTGTTAAAAACTCAAATTGATCTGATTTTTTTAAAATCTATTTTGTTTTTTAGTAGCAACCGTCCTTAAGATACAGGAGTTCCTCGGACTATTCAGAGATGCGCAGAATGTTTGCGTACTGACGAAAGGAGTTTTCATTATCTTGTAATCACTCACCCCTACCCTGACTTTGAAAATGTCAAAACGTCACCTTCCACGCTGCTTATATCTGATCCAATTGATGAAGGTGCTCACTCTAGTGAACACATGTGACAAACTTTGTGCTGCAATCTCGTTGCCCCCAGCTCACGATACCTCACAAGAAGAACGTACCCCCTTCATTACAGACCAATAGCCCACCACTGTCCCCCAGAGTGAGAATAAAAAAAAAAAAAAAAAAAAAAAGAAAGGTAACCATATATTGATGACGACCATCTATTCTTTACCTGAATGTAATTGTTGTTTGCCTTTGTTTTGTTTTGTTTGTTCGGATATATATGAAGCTGGGTGTATTTATTGGGCAAGTTTTTAGTTTTTGCAAAGTAAATCGTTGTTATAAATTCTGTGCATCAGTTAAAAAAAAAAAAAAAAAAGCGGTAAACATTCGTTTCGAGGAATTGTATTTTTCATTTGCTTTGTAGAAAATGTGGGTTATTTCTTATTTATGCGTTTAATGTGTAGAGTTCATAGCGCCCAAAAACAGTAATGAGTTTGTATATAAATTGTCGCAGTGAAATATGTCCCATTGGAAGATATGGACAAAAAAATCCGGTATTTGTATGACTTCAGATTACTTCAAGTTTCATCCCTTGCGATTGTATTACTCTAGTCGCGTGGCCCGAACTTTCCAAAGGATTCCGAATCGCACTCCCCGCGAGTTCTGCTGTTCGCAGAAAATGACACGAAACGCACGCAAGATCAAAGCTAGGGGCCCGCTCTGTGTTTAGCCAATATTTCCATTACCGTTTTTTTTAATATTTCTCAACCCCGGTGGATGCCCATAGATTTGCGCTGACATAACTATACCTTAGTAAAATGTCAAGAATGGCTTCATTGTTTCCAACTATAAAACTCTTCTGTTTTCGGTTTCACACTTGCCAACAACCAGTCCGTGATGTGTTTATCCAGATATGCTAGAATCAGAGCAGTATAGATGTTTGCAATACCAGTCTATTTGGCGTGTCCTTGAGATAATAGAAACAATGTTTATATATTTTCCTTTTTGTAATATTTCCCCATTGCTATCGTTTTGTTGATAATAAGTGTTGTTAAATGAAATGCATGACCAAACGCGGTTTATTCGAGATTGATATCCTGTGACCAAGCGATATTTGAAGTAATGAAATTATACGAACGTTTATTAAAAATTGAGCTTACAGTAATGGCTGCGATAATTATTGAGTACAATCCTGCAAAATCAACAAAACGCCACATTACCTCTAATTTCTTTCTCTCCCTAACTTTCATTGAAAATTCCTGCAAACTTATAGAAAGAAATTTAGAAAGGCAAAAAAGAACGTTTACTGTTTGTCCTTATTATTAAAAAAATCATCATTTCTTCCACAAACGGTACTTTTTTCTGTATTAACACGATTTCATTTCACACTTGCAAGTGAGACTTCAGTTTTATGCAGGCCAAGTCATACCATCGTTTCTTTGAGACAGTAAATGGAAATAATAGAGGTTCAAAACTAGAACCAGCAGAGAGATAAAAGAAACGGTAAAAAGATATCGCCTATTTCAAAGGGTTTACGATCTAAGAAACGTGCCGCATCGTCGGCAATTGTTCGACAGAAGCTGATAAAATAATAACTTGAGTATTTGAATACATAACGACAAAACACAAAGAAACAACTTAGCAAACTTCGACATGCGTTATGTATGTTTATTCTTCATACAACGGCAAGTGAACAAATACATATATACAGATGCCGCCGGCTTGGCTAACCGTTCGAAGGCAAAATAAAAATATTTTCTGGGTCCAAGGCAAATCGTTTATGAGCCGAATGCAACAGTTAAGGACCAAGTAAAGGTTGCAATGGCAAGCGATAATGGTACACTGAACGAGTGAGTAAAGAACAAAGCGATAGATGCTCGTGATTACTTGATTTAACTTCTTCATTTCTAGGGACTTACCGTCATCTTTTTTTCTCCTTGCTGTTATCTGAATCTTAACTAGCTTCAATTATGCTTCCGAAGAAAGAAATACTAGAAAACAAATCACGTAATGTAGCAAAGGCTTCGTTTTCACATTTTATTTTAATACACCCTTCAAGAAACAATGAATTGGTCTTATGCTCACTCCCAACGCCAGTTTACAACAAAATGTTCACAGCTGGTTACACACCGGGGCTTCGAGCTTTTGTTCTCAGATAAAAAAAATAACTAAATAAATAAATATACATTGGCTTTCAGGACAATTGAAGACAAGCTCACCGTAATAGTTCTTTTGACTGAAAAAAAAAAAAAAAAAAAAAAAAAAATTGGCTGATATTGTACAAGATCTTTGTTCAATTTTTGATCATCTTTGCTCAATTTTGCAATTTTATTAGTTTGAATATGCAGCTCTTTACAGCAGTATCAACGGAAAACGCTACACTCCCTACAGGAAATGAAATTACTTGGAATGACAATGATTCTGTTAACGAAAAAAGCTCACCCCTCTAAATATAGTACTTGAGGGACGACACGATCGCGATAGAGAACGAAGCTTCAAATTAAATAATAACTTTCGTCAGCTGAGTCAGTTTGTTTCCAAGACTCTCTCTTCTATACGACGGTTCGGAGGATGATGATTTATTTCTTATTCTGAATGTCAGTTGGATCTATCTTCGTATTTCTTGCACAACTCTAACTCTAACCATTTTAAAAGCTTTTTTCAATGGAACCAAAAAAAAATAAATAAAAAAGGAAAAAATAAGGTAATATTTATGTCGTTCGTGAACTTCTACGTAAACATAATCCAGACATTAAGCAAAATTGTACAAAGAGCTTGTGCAATATCAGCCTTTTTTTTTTTGTTGAAGTCTAAAGAACTATTACGGTGAGCTTCTCCTCAATTTTCCTGAAAGCCAATGTATATTTGTTTTTTTTTTTTTTGTTTGTTTTTTTTTATCTGAGAACAAAAGCTCGCAGCCCCGGTGTGTAACCAGCTGTGAACATTTTGTTGTAAATTTGCGTTGGGAGTGAGCATAAGACCAATTCATTGTTTCTTGAAGGGTGTATTAAAAAAAAAGGTAAAAAGAAAGCCTTTGCTGCATTACGTGATTTTTTTTTTCTAGTATTTCTTTCTTCGGAGGTATAATGGAAGCTAGTTAAGATTCAGATTACAGCAAGGAGAAAAAAAGATGACGGCAAGTCCCTAGAAATGAAGAAGTAAAATCAAGTAATTACCAGCATCTATCGCTTTGTTCTTTACACAGTCGTTCAGTGTACCATTCTTGCTTGCTATTGCAACCTTTACTTGGTGCTTAATTGTTACATCCGGCTCATAAACTTTTTTTCCTGGACCCAGAAAATATTTTTATTTTGCCTTCGAACGGTTAGCCGAGCCGGCGGCATGTGTGTATATGTATTTGTTCACTTGCCGTTGTATGAAGAGTAAACACATAACGCAAGTCGAAGTTAAGTTTGCTAAGTTGTTTCTTTGTGTTTTTTTTTTTTTCGTTAAGTATTCAAATACTCAAGTTCTTATTTAATCAGCTTTTGTCGAACAATTGCCGGGGATGCAGCACATTTCTTAGATCGTAAACCCTGTAGAAGAGGCGATGTCTTTTATCTTTTCTTTTATCTTTCTGTTGGCTCTATTTTTGAACCTCTATTATTTCCCTTTACTGTCTCAAAGAAACGATGGCATGACTTGGCCTGCATAAAACTGCAATTTCACCTGCAAGTGTGAAATGAAATCTTGTTAATAGAGAAATAAGTACCGTTTCTAGACGAAAGGTTTTTTTTTTATAATAAGGACAAACAGTAAACGTTCTCCTTTACCTTTTTAAATTTCTTTCTATAAGTTTGCAGGAATATTCAATGAAAGTTAGGGAGAGAAAGTAATTGGAGGCAATGTGGCGTTTTGTTGATGTAGCAGGATTGTAATAAATAATGATCGCAGCCATAACTGAAAGCTCATTTTTCATAAAACGTTCGTACACCTTTCATTACTGCAAATTATCGGTTGGTCACAGGATATCAATCTTGAATAAACCGCGTTTGGTCATGCATTTTATTTAACGACACTTATTATCAACAAGACGATAGCAATGGGAAAATATTACAAAAAGAAAAATATACATACATTGTTCCTATTATCTCAAGGACACGTAAAATAGACTGATATTGCAAACATCAATACTCCTCTGATTCTATGCATATCTGGATAAACACATCACGGACGTGTTGTTGGCAAGTGCGAAACCGAAAAGCTATTGCAAAAAAGTTTTATGGTTGGAAACAATGAATCCATCTGTTGGGGAAAATAAAGAAACCCCGAGGTGGTAAGTGATGGGAAGAGAGCGGAAACCCGTCACCTGTCAGCTGGTTAGCTTTAATTCGTTATAAATAAAGTGATAGTTCTAAGATGTTCAGTTCCTTCCTTGGCTGTTGGATATCATGTTGTCTTTGCTCATCGCTGTTGCGGTTCTGTGCATTCCCGCCCTTACTGAAGGTAAGTTGCTTGGTTATTCAGGCATTTAAAACTCGTCATTTCCTCTAGTTTGAACGTGCTTCTAATGTTGTTTTTAAGTTTGTGGTATACTGATGGTATCAGTACTTGAACCTCCAATCCGTCTGTTTGAAGTCCAAGGGCATACGTAAATGAAATCGACCTGCACTGTACACCAGTGAGGAAGGGACTCGTGTTTCCTACATGAAAGTCCAAAATTTATGTATTTTTCCAAAAATCCCTTCTCTTCAAATCGAGATCACAAACTTTAAAGGAGAGTTTAGACCCACTAGGGAAGTCTATTGACGGTAAAAAACTATGAATTTTTTTTTACATTACAGCACAAGTATTTCAAGAATAACTGAACTGTCTCTTAAGTATTCTGATTTTTTTTTTGTCAGTTAATGCGTCTTTTTCGGAAAGATTTCCAGAGAAATGTTCTACATTCTATTCAAATGACGAGCTTTGCAAAGGAATTCGAATGCATGTTTATTTCATTCTCGAAAATAAAAGTCAGACGTGACATGGATTGACTGTAAGGCCCGGTTCAAACGTCGCATTTCACATGTGCCGAATATAGCTCCTATTTTAGTCGACTGGAATAATTAAATGCGGCATTTGATTCAGACGTCGAATTTAATGGTGCTGAATTTAACTCCGTCTAACTTCAATATTCCCAGTCTCCTCTCGGACAGGCTGTATCCAAAATGTTTTCGTGCTACCAGTTGACGAATGCGGTTTGCTTAAAGTAATATCTTCTTTGCAAACAGCGTCATCTTGGCCTTCACTCGACCCGCGCCTTTTCATCGATTCATTGAAGCACTTCTCACAACATGCCACAAATTTTCCCCCTTTCCACCCAGGAGTGTCCTCTTCATTTTCAAACACCGAGCACCTCATACAACAATAATGACTGCACGTCAAACAAGTATATTTTGTTTTTAAAAAAGCAAGAACTGCACATTCCTTCGCTTCCCACCATTTTTTTTTAAAGTGCTGTTTATACTCTTCTCTGCATGGCATTTACGGATTGTGGTTACAAAATGAATAAATGAATAATAATAATGATTTACTATAATGTATGATATATTCGGCACATGTGAAATGCGACGTCTGTATCAAATGTCGAACCTAAGTCGAACATCGACTGTTTCAGCCGCAGATTCGACGTAAGTCGAATTTAATTCGAAACTGTCGAATTTAATTGATTCAAACGTCGCATTTCACATGCAAATAATTTTCGAGTTTTATTCGGCACACGTGAAATGCAACGTTTGAACCGGGCCTAACAAACGAACACGATCATGGAAGGCGGCGGGGGTGTTCATAGTAAGTTCATGCACATTCTAGTTCACAAATTTGTTAGTTCAAGGCAAATATACTGTCCCGTACCTTGTTGTTGTTGTTTTTTTTTTTTTGCCTCATTTCGCTGCTTGGAAGAAAAAAAGGTAGGCAATTCACGGAACCAATGTCCGCCAGAATACGGAGCTGCATCGAGTGTTGTCACCGAAGACCTATCCTAAGCTTTAAAGACTTGACTTTTTCATATTGGCTTTAATCTTTATTTGACCAAGAAATGACCTGTGATGTTAAAAA
>NW_028145852.1:0-16211 GCF_977016875.1 Pavona decussata | reverse complement strand
AGGAGAAATTGGATGTTCAACACTCTTAGGCCCTAATGAGGCTGAATCGTGACTGATTGCAGTAAACTCACTGCAGATTCAGGCATTTTGACAACCAGAGGGTTAAATTTAATCCCAGCTGGCAAGTTGAATGTTTTAAGCTAGGCTGGGAGTTTGATTGAAACCGATCTAAAAGCAAATCAAAAAATTCTGCACTGGGGATATATTTTAGAGTTGTTCAGCTTAAGTGTATCATGCAGCTGACAACAGAAGATTGATCTATTTTGAGAAAAGCAGACATTGATTGCAGTCTTGAACTGGGTCGAAATGTTCGACCCAGTCTCATATTGCCATCACGTCGTCGTCACCATCATTAATTTGGGTGTGTTTTCTTTTCTTTTTTTTTTTAAAATTTATTTTTCTGTTATTTGCAAAGCCATCTTCAATTTGTATTGCTCCAAAGTCTCAGTGTCACACTTATAAAAAGTCATTAATGAGAATCAGATTTGATGTTTTGCTTTGCTTGTGACTGTCTGCAGCCTGACAGATGTCAGCCTCTGACAAGGATTTATTTCTGTCAAGCCGTCAACTCAGCACTGACTGACTGGGGTGCATTCATGCCGCGAGAAGCAGGCCACCAGGGCTACGTGCCTTCTGGGTGAGATGGACCCACTGCTTGCATGATCAACTGGACTGGAAGGTTAGTTGAGTTCAGTAGTCAGTTTAAATAGTTTGAAAGTTCTTAATGAACTGCATTCATGAGTGTTAGGGTTGATTATTATTATAATTATTAATAAGTTCTAAATTAATTGTTCCCACCAATGGAACCTCATGGCCATTTGAAGTCTCGAATACATATATGTCCACTGATAAATTGAATCAAAGAACCAATTCTCCTCTCTTAATTGCCCCCACACTGTGGTTAGGGAGTGTTGGTTGTTTAAAAGATCAGAAAAAAAATCCACCTTGGCTGATAAAAATCTTAATTCTCATGACCTGGGGGGTTGAATAGTCTTTGAAATTACAAGGAGAAATTGGATGTTCAACACTCTTAGGCCCTAATGAGGCTGAATCGTGACTGATTGCAGTAAACTCACTGCAGATTCAG
Organism: Pavona decussata; assembly: GCF_977016875.1. Taxonomy (NCBI): domain Eukaryota; kingdom Metazoa; phylum Cnidaria; class Anthozoa; order Scleractinia; family Agariciidae; genus Pavona; species Pavona decussata. The sequence goes on along the minus strand of NW_028145852.1, from coordinate 15,124 downwards.
GCATTTTGACAACCAGAGGGTTAAATTTAATCCCAGCTGGCAAGTTGAATGTTTTAAGCTAGGCTGGGAGTTTGATTGAAACCGATCTAAAGCAAATCAAAAAATTCTGCACTGGGGATATATTTTAGAGTTGTTCAGCTTAAGTGTATCATGCAGCTGACAACAGAAGATTGATCTATTTTGAGAAAAGCAGACATTGATTGCAGTCTTGAACTGGGTCGAAATGTTCGACCCAGTCTCATATTGCCATCACGTCGTCGTCACCATCATTAATTTGGGTGTGTTTTCTTTTCTTTTTTTTTTTAAAATTTATTTTTCTGTTATTTGCAAAGCCATCTTCAATTTGTATTGCTCCAAAGTCTCAGTGTCACACTTATAAAAAGTCATTAATGAGAATCAGATTTGATGTTTTGCTTTGCTTGTGACTGTCTGCAGCCTGACAGATGTCAGCCTCTGACAAGGATTTATTTCTGTCAAGCCGTCAACTCAGCACTGACTGACTGGGGTGCATTCATGCCGCGAGAAGCAGGCCACCAGGGCTACGTGCCTTCTGGGTGAGATGGACCCACTGCTTGCATGATCAACTGGACTGGAAGGTTAGTTGAGTTCAGTAGTCAGTTTAAATAGTTTGAAAGTTCTTAATGAACTGCATTCATGAGTGTTAGGGTTGATTATTATTATAATTATTAATAAGTTCTAAATTAATTGTTCCCACCAATGGAACCTCATGGCCATTTGAAGTCTCGAATACATATATGTCCACTGATAAATTGAATCAAAGAACCAATTCTCCTCTCTTAATTGCCCCCACACTGTGGTTAGGGAGTGTTGGTTGTTTAAAAGATCAGAAAAAAAATCCACCTTGGCTGATAAAAATCTTAATTCTCATGACCTGGGGGGTTGAATAGTCTTTGAAATTACAAGGAGAAATTGGATGTTCAACACTCTTAGGCCCTAATGAGGCTGAATCGTGACTGATTGCAGTAAACTCACTGCAGATTCAGGCATTTTGACAACCAGAGGGTTAAATTTAATCCCAGCTGGCAAGTTGAATGTTTTAAGCTAGGCTGGGAGTTTGATTGAAACCGATCTAAAGCAAATCAAAAAATTCTGCACTGGGGATATATTTTAGAGTTGTTCAGCTTAAGTGTATCATGCAGCTGACAACAGAAGATTGATCTATTTTGAGAAAAGCAGACATTGATTGCAGTCTTGAACTGGGTCGAAATGTTCGACCCAGTCTCATATTGCCATCACGTCGTCGTCACCATCATTAATTTGGGTGTGTTTTCTTTTCTTTTTTTTTTTAAAATTTATTTTTCTGTTATTTGCAAAGCCATCTTCAATTTGTATTGCTCCAAAGTCTCAGTGTCACACTTATAAAAAGTCATTAATGAGAATCAGATTTGATGTTTTGCTTTGCTTGTGACTGTCTGCAGCCTGACAGATGTCAGCCTCTGACAAGGATTTATTTCTGTCAAGCCGTCAACTCAGCACTGACTGACTGGGGTGCATTCATGCCGCGAGAAGCAGGCCACCAGGGCTACGTGCCTTCTGGGTGAGATGGACCCACTGCTTGCATGATCAACTGGACTGGAAGGTTAGTTGAGTTCAGTAGTCAGTTTAAATAGTTTGAAAGTTCTTAATGAACTGCATTCATGAGTGTTAGGGTTGATTATTATTATAATTATTAATAAGTTCTAAATTAATTGTTCCCACCAATGGAACCTCATGGCCATTTGAAGTCTCGAATACATATATGTCCACTGATAAATTGAATCAAAGAACCAATTCTCCTCTCTTAATTGCCCCCACACTGTGGTTAGGGAGTGTTGGTTGTTTAAAAGATCAGAAAAAAAATCCACCTTGGCTGATAAAAATCTTAATTCTCATGACCTGGGGGGTTGAATAGTCTTTGAAATTACAAGGAGAAATTGGATGTTCAACACTCTTAGGCCCTAATGAGGCTGAATCGTGACTGATTGCAGTAAACTCACTGCAGATTCAGGCATTTTGACAACCAGAGGGTTAAATTTAATCCCAGCTGGCAAGTTGAATGTTTTAAGCTAGGCTGGGAGTTTGATTGAAACCGATCTAAAGCAAATCAAAAAATTCTGCACTGGGGATATATTTTAGAGTTGTTCAGCTTAAGTGTATCATGCAGCTGACAACAGAAGATTGATCTATTTTGAGAAAAGCAGACATTGATTGCAGTCTTGAACTGGGTCGAAATGTTCGACCCAGTCTCATATTGCCATCACGTCGTCGTCACCATCATTAATTTGGGTGTGTTTTCTTTTCTTTTTTTTTTTAAAATTTATTTTTCTGTTATTTGCAAAGCCATCTTCAATTTGTATTGCTCCAAAGTCTCAGTGTCACACTTATAAAAAGTCATTAATGAGAATCAGATTTGATGTTTTGCTTTGCTTGTGACTGTCTGCAGCCTGACAGATGTCAGCCTCTGACAAGGATTTATTTCTGTCAAGCCGTCAACTCAGCACTGACTGACTGGGGTGCATTCATGCCGCGAGAAGCAGGCCACCAGGGCTACGTGCCTTCTGGGTGAGATGGACCCACTGCTTGCATGATCAACTGGACTGGAAGGTTAGTTGAGTTCAGTAGTCAGTTTAAATAGTTTGAAAGTTCTTAATGAACTGCATTCATGAGTGTTAGGGTTGATTATTATTATAATTATTAATAAGTTCTAAATTAATTGTTCCCACCAATGGAACCTCATGGCCATTTGAAGTCTCGAATACATATATGTCCACTGATAAATTGAATCAAAGAACCAATTCTCCTCTCTTAATTGCCCCCACACTGTGGTTAGGGAGTGTTGGTTGTTTAAAAGATCAGAAAAAAAATCCACCTTGGCTGATAAAAATCTTAATTCTCATGACCTGGGGGGTTGAATAGTCTTTGAAATTACAAGGAGAAATTGGATGTTCAACACTCTTAGGCCCTAATGAGGCTGAATCGTGACTGATTGCAGTAAACTCACTGCAGATTCAGGCATTTTGACAACCAGAGGGTTAAATTTAATCCCAGCTGGCAAGTTGAATGTTTTAAGCTAGGCTGGGAGTTTGATTGAAACCGATCTAAAGCAAATCAAAAAATTCTGCACTGGGGATATATTTTAGAGTTGTTCAGCTTAAGTGTATCATGCAGCTGACAACAGAAGATTGATCTATTTTGAGAAAAGCAGACATTGATTGCAGTCTTGAACTGGGTCGAAATGTTCGACCCAGTCTCATATTGCCATCACGTCGTCGTCACCATCATTAATTTGGGTGTGTTTTCTTTTCTTTTTTTTTTTAAAATTTATTTTTCTGTTATTTGCAAAGCCATCTTCAATTTGTATTGCTCCAAAGTCTCAGTGTCACACTTATAAAAAGTCATTAATGAGAATCAGATTTGATGTTTTGCTTTGCTTGTGACTGTCTGCAGCCTGACAGATGTCAGCCTCTGACAAGGATTTATTTCTGTCAAGCCGTCAACTCAGCACTGACTGACTGGGGTGCATTCATGCCGCGAGAAGCAGGCCACCAGGGCTACGTGCCTTCTGGGTGAGATGGACCCACTGCTTGCATGATCAACTGGACTGGAAGGTTAGTTGAGTTCAGTAGTCAGTTTAAATAGTTTGAAAGTTCTTAATGAACTGCATTCATGAGTGTTAGGGTTGATTATTATTATAATTATTAATAAGTTCTAAATTAATTGTTCCCACCAATGGAACCTCATGGCCATTTGAAGTCTCGAATACATATATGTCCACTGATAAATTGAATCAAAGAACCAATTCTCCTCTCTTAATTGCCCCCACACTGTGGTTAGGGAGTGTTGGTTGTTTAAAAGATCAGAAAAAAAATCCACCTTGGCTGATAAAAATCTTAATTCTCATGACCTGGGGGGTTGAATAGTCTTTGAAATTACAAGGAGAAATTGGATGTTCAACACTCTTAGGCCCTAATGAGGCTGAATCGTGACTGATTGCAGTAAACTCACTGCAGATTCAGGCATTTTGACAACCAGAGGGTTAAATTTAATCCCAGCTGGCAAGTTGAATGTTTTAAGCTAGGCTGGGAGTTTGATTGAAACCGATCTAAAGCAAATCAAAAAATTCTGCACTGGGGATATATTTTAGAGTTGTTCAGCTTAAGTGTATCATGCAGCTGACAACAGAAGATTGATCTATTTTGAGAAAAGCAGACATTGATTGCAGTCTTGAACTGGGTCGAAATGTTCGACCCAGTCTCATATTGCCATCACGTCGTCGTCACCATCATTAATTTGGGTGTGTTTTCTTTTCTTTTTTTTTTTAAAATTTATTTTTCTGTTATTTGCAAAGCCATCTTCAATTTGTATTGCTCCAAAGTCTCAGTGTCACACTTATAAAAAGTCATTAATGAGAATCAGATTTGATGTTTTGCTTTGCTTGTGACTGTCTGCAGCCTGACAGATGTCAGCCTCTGACAAGGATTTATTTCTGTCAAGCCGTCAACTCAGCACTGACTGACTGGGGTGCATTCATGCCGCGAGAAGCAGGCCACCAGGGCTACGTGCCTTCTGGGTGAGATGGACCCACTGCTTGCATGATCAACTGGACTGGAAGGTTAGTTGAGTTCAGTAGTCAGTTTAAATAGTTTGAAAGTTCTTAATGAACTGCATTCATGAGTGTTAGGGTTGATTATTATTATAATTATTAATAAGTTCTAAATTAATTGTTCCCACCAATGGAACCTCATGGCCATTTGAAGTCTCGAATACATATATGTCCACTGATAAATTGAATCAAAGAACCAATTCTCCTCTCTTAATTGCCCCCACACTGTGGTTAGGGAGTGTTGGTTGTTTAAAAGATCAGAAAAAAAATCCACCTTGGCTGATAAAAATCTTAATTCTCATGACCTGGGGGGTTGAATAGTCTTTGAAATTACAAGGAGAAATTGGATGTTCAACACTCTTAGGCCCTAATGAGGCTGAATCGTGACTGATTGCAGTAAACTCACTGCAGATTCAGGCATTTTGACAACCAGAGGGTTAAATTTAATCCCAGCTGGCAAGTTGAATGTTTTAAGCTAGGCTGGGAGTTTGATTGAAACCGATCTAAAGCAAATCAAAAAATTCTGCACTGGGGATATATTTTAGAGTTGTTCAGCTTAAGTGTATCATGCAGCTGACAACAGAAGATTGATCTATTTTGAGAAAAGCAGACATTGATTGCAGTCTTGAACTGGGTCGAAATGTTCGACCCAGTCTCATATTGCCATCACGTCGTCGTCACCATCATTAATTTGGGTGTGTTTTCTTTTCTTTTTTTTTTTAAAATTTATTTTTCTGTTATTTGCAAAGCCATCTTCAATTTGTATTGCTCCAAAGTCTCAGTGTCACACTTATAAAAAGTCATTAATGAAAATCAGATTTGATGTTTTGCTTTGCTTGTGACTGTCTGCAGCCTGACAGATGTCAGCCTCTGACAAGGATTTATTTCTGTCAAGCCGTCAACTCAGCACTGACTGACTGGGGTGCATTCATGCCGCGAGAAGCAGGCCACCAGGGCTACGTGCCTTCTGGGTGAGATGGACCCACTGCTTGCATGATCAACTGGACTGGAAGGTTAGTTGAGTTCAGTAGTCAGTTTAAATAGTTTGAAAGTTCTTAATGAACTGCATTCATGAGTGTTAGGGTTGATTATTATTATAATTATTAATAAGTTCTAAATTAATTGTTCCCACCAATGGAACCTCATGGCCATTTGAAGTCTCGAATACATATATGTCCACTGATAAATTGAATCAAAGAACCAATTCTCCTCTCTTAATTGCCCCCACACTGTGGTTAGGGAGTGTTGGTTGTTTAAAAGATCAGAAAAAAAATCCACCTTGGCTGATAAAAATCTTAATTCTCATGACCTGGGGGGTTGAATAGTCTTTGAAATTACAAGGAGAAATTGGATGTTCAACACTCTTAGGCCCTAATGAGGCTGAATCGTGACTGATTGCAGTAAACTCACTGCAGATTCAGGCATTTTGACAACCAGAGGGTTAAATTTAATCCCAGCTGGCAAGTTGAATGTTTTAAGCTAGGCTGGGAGTTTGATTGAAACCGATCTAAAGCAAATCAAAAAATTCTGCACTGGGGATATATTTTAGAGTTGTTCAGCTTAAGTGTATCATGCAGCTGACAACAGAAGATTGATCTATTTTGAGAAAAGCAGACATTGATTGCAGTCTTGAACTGGGTCGAAATGTTCGACCCAGTCTCATATTGCCATCACGTCGTCGTCACCATCATTAATTTGGGTGTGTTTTCTTTTCTTTTTTTTTTTAAAATTTATTTTTCTGTTATTTGCAAAGCCATCTTCAATTTGTATTGCTCCAAAGTCTCAGTGTCACACTTATAAAAAGTCATTAATGAGAATCAGATTTGATGTTTTGCTTTGCTTGTGACTGTCTGCAGCCTGACAGATGTCAGCCTCTGACAAGGATTTATTTCTGTCAAGCCGTCAACTCAGCACTGACTGACTGGGGTGCATTCATGCCGCGAGAAGCAGGCCACCAGGGCTACGTGCCTTCTGGGTGAGATGGACCCACTGCTTGCATGATCAACTGGACTGGAAGGTTAGTTGAGTTCAGTAGTCAGTTTAAATAGTTTGAAAGTTCTTAATGAACTGCATTCATGAGTGTTAGGGTTGATTATTATTATAATTATTAATAAGTTCTAAATTAATTGTTCCCACCAATGGAACCTCATGGCCATTTGAAGTCTCGAATACATATATGTCCACTGATAAATTGAATCAAAGAACCAATTCTCCTCTCTTAATTGCCCCCACACTGTGGTTAGGGAGTGTTGGTTGTTTAAAAGATCAGAAAAAAAATCCACCTTGGCTGATAAAAATCTTAATTCTCATGACCTGGGGGGTTGAATAGTCTTTGAAATTACAAGGAGAAATTGGATGTTCAACACTCTTAGGCCCTAATGAGGCTGAATCGTGACTGATTGCAGTAAACTCACTGCAGATTCAGGCATTTTGACAACCAGAGGGTTAAATTTAATCCCAGCTGGCAAGTTGAATGTTTTAAGCTAGGCTGGGAGTTTGATTGAAACCGATCTAAAGCAAATCAAAAAATTCTGCACTGGGGATATATTTTAGAGTTGTTCAGCTTAAGTGTATCATGCAGCTGACAACAGAAGATTGATCTATTTTGAGAAAAGCAGACATTGATTGCAGTCTTGAACTGGGTCGAAATGTTCGACCCAGTCTCATATTGCCATCACGTCGTCGTCACCATCATTAATTTGGGTGTGTTTTCTTTTCTTTTTTTTTTTAAAATTTATTTTTCTGTTATTTGCAAAGCCATCTTCAATTTGTATTGCTCCAAAGTCTCAGTGTCACACTTATAAAAAGTCATTAATGAGAATCAGATTTGATGTTTTGCTTTGCTTGTGACTGTCTGCAGCCTGACAGATGTCAGCCTCTGACAAGGATTTATTTCTGTCAAGCCGTCAACTCAGCACTGACTGACTGGGGTGCATTCATGCCGCGAGAAGCAGGCCACCAGGGCTACGTGCCTTCTGGGTGAGATGGACCCACTGCTTGCATGATCAACTGGACTGGAAGGTTAGTTGAGTTCAGTAGTCAGTTTAAATAGTTTGAAAGTTCTTAATGAACTGCATTCATGAGTGTTAGGGTTGATTATTATTATAATTATTAATAAGTTCTAAATTAATTGTTCCCACCAATGGAACCTCATGGCCATTTGAAGTCTCGAATACATATATGTCCACTGATAAATTGAATCAAAGAACCAATTCTCCTCTCTTAATTGCCCCCACACTGTGGTTAGGGAGTGTTGGTTGTTTAAAAGATCAGAAAAAAAATCCACCTTGGCTGATAAAAATCTTAATTCTCATGACCTGGGGGGTTGAATAGTCTTTGAAATTACAAGGAGAAATTGGATGTTCAACACTCTTAGGCCCTAATGAGGCTGAATCGTGACTGATTGCAGTAAACTCACTGCAGATTCAGGCATTTTGACAACCAGAGGGTTAAATTTAATCCCAGCTGGCAAGTTGAATGTTTTAAGCTAGGCTGGGAGTTTGATTGAAACCGATCTAAAGCAAATCAAAAAATTCTGCACTGGGGATATATTTTAGAGTTGTTCAGCTTAAGTGTATCATGCAGCTGACAACAGAAGATTGATCTATTTTGAGAAAAGCAGACATTGATTGCAGTCTTGAACTGGGTCGAAATGTTCGACCCAGTCTCATATTGCCATCACGTCGTCGTCACCATCATTAATTTGGGTGTGTTTTCTTTTCTTTTTTTTTTTAAAATTTATTTTTCTGTTATTTGCAAAGCCATCTTCAATTTGTATTGCTCCAAAGTCTCAGTGTCACACTTATAAAAAGTCATTAATGAGAATCAGATTTGATGTTTTGCTTTGCTTGTGACTGTCTGCAGCCTGACAGATGTCAGCCTCTGACAAGGATTTATTTCTGTCAAGCCGTCAACTCAGCACTGACTGACTGGGGTGCATTCATGCCGCGAGAAGCAGGCCACCAGGGCTACGTGCCTTCTGGGTGAGATGGACCCACTGCTTGCATGATCAACTGGACTGGAAGGTTAGTTGAGTTCAGTAGTCAGTTTAAATAGTTTGAAAGTTCTTAATGAACTGCATTCATGAGTGTTAGGGTTGATTATTATTATAATTATTAATAAGTTCTAAATTAATTGTTCCCACCAATGGAACCTCATGGCCATTTGAAGTCTCGAATACATATATGTCCACTGATAAATTGAATCAAAGAACCAATTCTCCTCTCTTAATTGCCCCCACACTGTGGTTAGGGAGTGTTGGTTGTTTAAAAGATCAGAAAAAAAATCCACCTTGGCTGATAAAAATCTTAATTCTCATGACCTGGGGGGTTGAATAGTCTTTGAAATTACAAGGAGAAATTGGATGTTCAACACTCTTAGGCCCTAATGAGGCTGAATCGTGACTGATTGCAGTAAACTCACTGCAGATTCAGGCATTTTGACAACCAGAGGGTTAAATTTAATCCCAGCTGGCAAGTTGAATGTTTTAAGCTAGGCTGGGAGTTTGATTGAAACCGATCTAAAGCAAATCAAAAAATTCTGCACTGGGGATATATTTTAGAGTTGTTCAGCTTAAGTGTATCATGCAGCTGACAACAGAAGATTGATCTATTTTGAGAAAAGCAGACATTGATTGCAGTCTTGAACTGGGTCGAAATGTTCGACCCAGTCTCATATTGCCATCACGTCGTCGTCACCATCATTAATTTGGGTGTGTTTTCTTTTCTTTTTTTTTTTAAAATTTATTTTTCTGTTATTTGCAAAGCCATCTTCAATTTGTATTGCTCCAAAGTCTCAGTGTCACACTTATAAAAAGTCATTAATGAGAATCAGATTTGATGTTTTGCTTTGCTTGTGACTGTCTGCAGCCTGACAGATGTCAGCCTCTGACAAGGATTTATTTCTGTCAAGCCGTCAACTCAGCACTGACTGACTGGGGTGCATTCATGCCGCGAGAAGCAGGCCACCAGGGCTACGTGCCTTCTGGGTGAGATGGACCCACTGCTTGCATGATCAACTGGACTGGAAGGTTAGTTGAGTTCAGTAGTCAGTTTAAATAGTTTGAAAGTTCTTAATGAACTGCATTCATGAGTGTTAGGGTTGATTATTATTATAATTATTAATAAGTTCTAAATTAATTGTTCCCACCAATGGAACCTCATGGCCATTTGAAGTCTCGAATACATATATGTCCACTGATAAATTGAATCAAAGAACCAATTCTCCTCTCTTAATTGCCCCCACACTGTGGTTAGGGAGTGTTGGTTGTTTAAAAGATCAGAAAAAAAATCCACCTTGGCTGATAAAAATCTTAATTCTCATGACCTGGGGGGTTGAATAGTCTTTGAAATTACAAGGAGAAATTGGATGTTCAACACTCTTAGGCCCTAATGAGGCTGAATCGTGACTGATTGCAGTAAACTCACTGCAGATTCAGGCATTTTGACAACCAGAGGGTTAAATTTAATCCCAGCTGGCAAGTTGAATGTTTTAAGCTAGGCTGGGAGTTTGATTGAAACCGATCTAAAGCAAATCAAAAAATTCTGCACTGGGGATATATTTTAGAGTTGTTCAGCTTAAGTGTATCATGCAGCTGACAACAGAAGATTGATCTATTTTGAGAAAAGCAGACATTGATTGCAGTCTTGAACTGGGTCGAAATGTTCGACCCAGTCTCATATTGCCATCACGTCGTCGTCACCATCATTAATTTGGGTGTGTTTTCTTTTCTTTTTTTTTTTAAAATTTATTTTTCTGTTATTTGCAAAGCCATCTTCAATTTGTATTGCTCCAAAGTCTCAGTGTCACACTTATAAAAAGTCATTAATGAGAATCAGATTTGATGTTTTGCTTTGCTTGTGACTGTCTGCAGCCTGACAGATGTCAGCCTCTGACAAGGATTTATTTCTGTCAAGCCGTCAACTCAGCACTGACTGACTGGGGTGCATTCATGCCGCGAGAAGCAGGCCACCAGGGCTACGTGCCTTCTGGGTGAGATGGACCCACTGCTTGCATGATCAACTGGACTGGAAGGTTAGTTGAGTTCAGTAGTCAGTTTAAATAGTTTGAAAGTTCTTAATGAACTGCATTCATGAGTGTTAGGGTTGATTATTATTATAATTATTAATAAGTTCTAAATTAATTGTTCCCACCAATGGAACCTCATGGCCATTTGAAGTCTCGAATACATATATGTCCACTGATAAATTGAATCAAAGAACCAATTCTCCTCTCTTAATTGCCCCCACACTGTGGTTAGGGAGTGTTGGTTGTTTAAAAGATCAGAAAAAAAATCCACCTTGGCTGATAAAAATCTTAATTCTCATGACCTGGGGGGTTGAATAGTCTTTGAAATTACAAGGAGAAATTGGATGTTCAACACTCTTAGGCCCTAATGAGGCTGAATCGTGACTGATTGCAGTAAACTCACTGCAGATTCAGGCATTTTGACAACCAGAGGGTTAAATTTAATCCCAGCTGGCAAGTTGAATGTTTTAAGCTAGGCTGGGAGTTTGATTGAAACCGATCTAAAGCAAATCAAAAAATTCTGCACTGGGGATATATTTTAGAGTTGTTCAGCTTAAGTGTATCATGCAGCTGACAACAGAAGATTGATCTATTTTGAGAAAAGCAGACATTGATTGCAGTCTTGAACTGGGTCGAAATGTTCGACCCAGTCTCATATTGCCATCACGTCGTCGTCACCATCATTAATTTGGGTGTGTTTTCTTTTCTTTTTTTTTTTAAAATTTATTTTTCTGTTATTTGCAAAGCCATCTTCAATTTGTATTGCTCCAAAGTCTCAGTGTCACACTTATAAAAAGTCATTAATGAGAATCAGATTTGATGTTTTGCTTTGCTTGTGACTGTCTGCAGCCTGACAGATGTCAGCCTCTGACAAGGATTTATTTCTGTCAAGCCGTCAACTCAGCACTGACTGACTGGGGTGCATTCATGCCGCGAGAAGCAGGCCACCAGGGCTACGTGCCTTCTGGGTGAGATGGACCCACTGCTTGCATGATCAACTGGACTGGAAGGTTAGTTGAGTTCAGTAGTCAGTTTAAATAGTTTGAAAGTTCTTAATGAACTGCATTCATGAGTGTTAGGGTTGATTATTATTATAATTATTAATAAGTTCTAAATTAATTGTTCCCACCAATGGAACCTCATGGCCATTTGAAGTCTCGAATACATATATGTCCACTGATAAATTGAATCAAAGAACCAATTCTCCTCTCTTAATTGCCCCCACACTGTGGTTAGGGAGTGTTGGTTGTTTAAAAGATCAGAAAAAAAATCCACCTTGGCTGATAAAAATCTTAATTCTCATGACCTGGGGGGTTGAATAGTCTTTGAAATTACAAGGAGAAATTGGATGTTCAACACTCTTAGGCCCTAATGAGGCTGAATCGTGACTGATTGCAGTAAACTCACTGCAGATTCAGGCATTTTGACAACCAGAGGGTTAAATTTAATCCCAGCTGGCAAGTTGAATGTTTTAAGCTAGGCTGGGAGTTTGATTGAAACCGATCTAAAGCAAATCAAAAAATTCTGCACTGGGGATATATTTTAGAGTTGTTCAGCTTAAGTGTATCATGCAGCTGACAACAGAAGATTGATCTATTTTGAGAAAAGCAGACATTGATTGCAGTCTTGAACTGGGTCGAAATGTTCGACCCAGTCTCATATTGCCATCACGTCGTCGTCACCATCATTAATTTGGGTGTGTTTTCTTTTCTTTTTTTTTTTAAAATTTATTTTTCTGTTATTTGCAAAGCCATCTTCAATTTGTATTGCTCCAAAGTCTCAGTGTCACACTTATAAAAAGTCATTAATGAGAATCAGATTTGATGTTTTGCTTTGCTTGTGACTGTCTGCAGCCTGACAGATGTCAGCCTCTGACAAGGATTTATTTCTGTCAAGCCGTCAACTCAGCACTGACTGACTGGGGTGCATTCATGCCGCGAGAAGCAGGCCACCAGGGCTACGTGCCTTCTGGGTGAGATGGACCCACTGCTTGCATGATCAACTGGACTGGAAGGTTAGTTGAGTTCAGTAGTCAGTTTAAATAGTTTGAAAGTTCTTAATGAACTGCATTCATGAGTGTTAGGGTTGATTATTATTATAATTATTAATAAGTTCTAAATTAATTGTTCCCACCAATGGAACCTCATGGCCATTTGAAGTCTCGAATACATATATGTCCACTGATAAATTGAATCAAAGAACCAATTCTCCTCTCTTAATTGCCCCCACACTGTGGTTAGGGAGTGTTGGTTGTTTAAAAGATCAGAAAAAAAATCCACCTTGGCTGATAAAAATCTTAATTCTCATGACCTGGGGGGTTGAATAGTCTTTGAAATTACAAGGAGAAATTGGATGTTCAACACTCTTAGGCCCTAATGAGGCTGAATCGTGACTGATTGCAGTAAACTCACTGCAGATTCAGGCATTTTGACAACCAGAGGGTTAAATTTAATCCCAGCTGGCAAGTTGAATGTTTTAAGCTAGGCTGGGAGTTTGATTGAAACCGATCTAAAGCAAATCAAAAAATTCTGCACTGGGGATATATTTTAGAGTTGTTCAGCTTAAGTGTATCATGCAGCTGACAACAGAAGATTGATCTATTTTGAGAAAAGCAGACATTGATTGCAGTCTTGAACTGGGTCGAAATGTTCGACCCAGTCTCATATTGCCATCACGTCGTCGTCACCATCATTAATTTGGGTGTGTTTTCTTTTCTTTTTTTTTTTTAAAATTTATTTTTCTGTTATTTGCAAAGCCATCTTCAATTTGTATTGCTCCAAAGTCTCAGTGTCACACTTATAAAAAGTCATTAATGAGAATCAGATTTGATGTTTTGCTTTGCTTGTGACTGTCTGCAGCCTGACAGATGTCAGCCTCTGACAAGGATTTATTTCTGTCAAGCCGTCAACTCAGCACTGACTGACTGGGGTGCATTCATGCCGCGAGAAGCAGGCCACCAGGGCTACGTGCCTTCTGGGTGAGATGGACCCACTGCTTGCATGATCAACTGGACTGGAAGGTTAGTTGAGTTCAGTAGTCAGTTTAAATAGTTTGAAAGTTCTTAATGAACTGCATTCATGAGTGTTAGGGTTGATTATTATTATAATTATTAATAAGTTCTAAATTAATTGTTCCCACCAATGGAACCTCATGGCCATTTGAAGTCTCGAATACATATATGTCCACTGATAAATTGAATCAAAGAACCAATTCTCCTCTCTTAATTGCCCCCACACTGTGGTTAGGGAGTGTTGGTTGTTTAAAAGATCAGAAAAAAAATCCACCTTGGCTGATAAAAATCTTAATTCTCATGACCTGGGGGGTTGAATAGTCTTTGAAATTACAAGGAGAAATTGGATGTTCAACACTCTTAGGCCCTAATGAGGCTGAATCGTGACTGATTGCAGTAAACTCACTGCAGATTCAGGCATTTTGACAACCAGAGGGTTAAATTTAATCCCAGCTGGCAAGTTGAATGTTTTAAGCTAGGCTGGGAGTTTGATTGAAACCGATCTAAAGCAAATCAAAAAATTCTGCACTGGGGATATATTTTAGAGTTGTTCAGCTTAAGTGTATCATGCAGCTGACAACAGAAGATTGATCTATTTTGAGAAAAGCAGACATTGATTGCAGTCTTGAACTGGGTCGAAATGTTCGACCCAGTCTCATATTGCCATCACGTCGTCGTCACCATCATTAATTTGGGTGTGTTTTCTTTTCTTTTTTTTTTTAAAATTTATTTTTCTGTTATTTGCAAAGCCATCTTCAATTTGTATTGCTCCAAAGTCTCAGTGTCACACTTATAAAAAGTCATTAATGAGAATCAGATTTGATGTTTTGCTTTGCTTGTGACTGTCTGCAGCCTGACAGATGTCAGCCTCTGACAAGGATTTATTTCTGTCAAGCCGTCAACTCAGCACTGACTGACTGGGGTGCATTCATGCCGCGAGAAGCAGGCCACCAGGGCTACGTGCCTTCTGGGTGAGATGGACCCACTGCTTGCATGATCAACTGGACTGGAAGGTTAGTTGAGTTCAGTAGTCAGTTTAAATAGTTTGAAAGTTCTTAATGAACTGCATTCATGAGTGTTAGGGTTGATTATTATTATAATTATTAATAAGTTCTAAATTAATTGTTCCCACCAATGGAACCTCATGGCCATTTGAAGTCTCGAATACATATATGTCCACTGATAAATTGAATCAAAGAACCAATTCTCCTCTCTTAATTGCCCCCACACTGTGGTTAGGGAGTGTTGGTTGTTTAAAAGATCAGAAAAAAAATCCACCTTGGCTGATAAAAATCTTAATTCTCATGACCTGGGGGGTTGAATAGTCTTTGAAATTACAAGGAGAAATTGGATGTTCAACACTCTTAGGCCCTAATGAGGCTGAATCGTGACTGATTGCAGTAAACTCACTGCAGATTCAGGCATTTTGACAACCAGAGGGTTAAATTTAATCCCAGCTGGCAAGTTGAATGTTTTAAGCTAGG